>NW_020885444.1:0-6069 GCF_003945725.1 Corapipo altera
AGCCACAGGCACGTGGTGGGTTCCAAACCCCCCAAACAAACAGCCCAGCAGCCAGAACTTACCCAACCCATCCCAAATTCCCCATGGAACATGGAATCCTCTGTCTGGATACAAGGTCAGCCTTTATAAAACCCCCTGGGAATAAAGGATCCCAAAAAACCATTAAAGCACCGGAGGGTTGCAACGAGTGTTCCCTTTTTAAACAAATTTTTGACTCTTAAATTGAATTTTTGATTAAAAAGGGACTCTTTGGAGCTGCCTGGGGAGGCACAGCCTTTCCAGGAGCAGGGCAAGGCTGGAAAAGAGCGGAATTCCAGGTTGGTCCAAAGTTTTAGGTGCTCCCTGCAGAGACACTCCCACAAAAATCCAAGCTTTTCCCATTTTGGATGACATTTGGGCTGCTGGCAAAGCTCCCAGAGGGGACATTCCCAGCACTGCTTTTCCTGGTTGGAATTATGAGCCCTTCCAAGCAATCCCTGTAGTGGGAATGTGGTGCCAGAGGCTCTGCTCCCCATCCAATGCAAACCCATGGAATGAGAGCTTTCTGAGGCATATCCCAAGGGAAATGATTCCAAGAGAATGTGGAGCCCAAGGGGAGGGGTTTGCCCTGCACCCAGCCCAGCAGGAGCAGAGGGAATGCCGGGAATGCCGAGGGATGATCCCACAGGGCAGGGCTGGGATGGCTCCACCAACACCCCCCCGAAACTGCAAAAACGGGGTTTGGGCCTTTCAGCCCCAAAAAATCCCAACCACAACTCCATCCAAAGGCTAATTCCAGGCTCTGCTCCAGACACAGGCGTCATCTCCAAGGTCAGGGAATCCTGGAATGGTTTGGGTGGGAAGGGACCTTGAGCCCGTCCCATTCCATGGGCTGGGACACCTTCCCTGGGATCCCACGGGCGAGAATTTGCTCTGACAGCAGAAAAACAGGGAATAAACCTGCAAAAAACCAGGGAATAAACCTGCTAAAAAAAACAGGGAATAAACCTGCAAAAAACTAGGGAATAAACCTGCAAAAAATCAGGGAATAAACCTGCAAAAAATCAGGGAATAAATCTGCTAAAAACCAGGGAATAAACCTGCAAAAAATCAGGGAATAAACCTGCTAAAAATCAGGGAATAAACCTGCAAAAAATCAGGGAATAAACCTGCAAAAAACCAGGGAATAAACTTGCTAAAAAACAGGGAATAAACCTGCAAAAAACCAGGGAATAAATGACCCCCCCTGCAGAGCCTGGGGGTGTTTCCAGTTTGGGAAGCTGTTCCAGGGGAATGTGCACAACTGTCAGTCAGAGCAGCTGGAATGAGGGTACACAAGGGCACAGAGTCAGGCCAAGGGATCCCTTGGAGATCTTTTAGGCTGCACTATTTTGCCCAAAAAATTAAAAAATCTTCTTGGATTTAATCGGAATTCCCTGGGACAAATCTTGGAGGAGCGGCGGTAAAATTTGGAATTCCCTGCCAAGCTTGTTAGGAATCCTGTGAGTATCAAAATTCAGGGTATCCCAAGGATAATAAATATTTGCTCCGGTGGAAACCAGTAGGACCAGTTTGAGTCAGATTTAATGAGGGGGAAAAAAGGGATTTTCCGGGTTAATGTTTCTCCTGGAGCACAAAATGTTTCACTGGAATGTTACAAAAGGGCATTTTAAAGTAGCTGTGACAGCAAGGATTAAGTCCAGTATCCATATCCAAGCAAATCCATGAGCTGTGGGTGCACCTTGGACTGGAAAAATCCTGGAGGAGAAGCCAGAACTCCATAAATCCATGGCAAGGAAAACCCAGCTGCTCCCACACTATGGAAAGGGGGAATTGCCAGTTCTATTTCTCATTGAAATCGGTTAAAAACATCTATAAAACACGTTTTTGGGATTAAACAAGTGGATTTAAGGCCCAAGGAGAATCTGGGATGGGTGGGAGCCTGGAAATCCAAAAATCCTGGGAGCTGTGAGAACATGGAGAGGGAAAACCTGGCACTTCAGGGCTTGAATATTTAGTTTTCCAGCACTAAATAGATCCAACTGTGGGCTCCTGACACTGTTCCCTTAAAAACACACGTGGAATTTTGTGCCAGGGAAATGCAGCATCACCAAACCCTTTAAAAATTCAAACCAGTGCTTCTGCAAATGATCCATCCCCAAGTTTCCCTTTTTCCTGCCTTTTTTTTTTTACAGGTTAAAAAAAGGTATTTAGGGAAAAGACTCGAGAATCAGATCCTTCAAAAGGTGGGAAGCTGCTAAAGCTCCCTCCTGGAGGAGAGGGAATTGTGAGCCAGCCCAGATCCCTGTCCCAATTCCACACTGGCAGCAGCCCATTTGCATATTTATTATTCCATAAATTTTACAGCCTGTGAATCCCAAGAAACTCGGGCTGTTCCTGGACGCTGATCCAAGAGTCGCCTTTCCAAGAAAGCCCAGGACTGGCAAAGCCTCTGTCTGACCTAAAACATTCCCTGCTGGCTTTCCCTGCCATTCCCAGCCCCACTCAGCTGAAATGTAACAACAAACCCACCTTTTCCAACAGAACATTCCAAGAAATAAGGCCCCCCCAATATTTGCCTTTTGCTGCAGTTCAAGGATTAAATGAGGGTTTCGGGACTGGATGTGGATCAGGACCCATTTTTCCCAAGTTACACCAACAGGGACACAAAAAATCCTGTCTAGAGTGGGAATAAACTGCCCCTCCAGGGATAAAAACATTCCTTAGTGGAATATCTCGTGGCAGTAAGATCCAGGACACTCCAGGGAAGCACCTGGCACACGTTAAATCCAAGTTTTGGGAGTTTAAATCCCAAAGCACGTCTTGAACTCCCAGTTGTCCTTTCCCATCTCTCAGTAAGGAGCTGATCCCAATCCCATCAACAAGTGTTCCAAGGCTTTTGGGACTGCCTGGCAAAGGTGAGGGAATTCTCTGCCAAATCATGGAATCTTGGAATGTTTGGGTTGGAAAGGACCTTAAAGCCCATCCTGTCCCACCTCCTGCCATGGGCTGGGACACCTTCCACTAGCCCAGGTTGCTCCAGCCTGGTCTTGGACACTTCCAGGGATCCAGGGGCAGCCACAGCTTCTCTGGGAATTCCATTCCAGCACCTCCCCTCCCTCATAGCCAAGAATTCCTTCCCAATATCCCATCTGTCCCTGCCCCTGGCAGTGGGAAGCCATTCCCTGTGTCCTGTCCCTCCATCCCTTGTCCCCAGTCCCTCTCCAGCTCTCCTGGAGCCCCTTTAGGCCCTGGAAGGGGCTCTCAGGTCTTCCTGGAGCCCTCCTTTCTCCAAGTTGGACATTCCCAGCTCTCCCAGCCTGGCTCCAGGGCAGAGGGGCTCCAGCCCTTGGAGTATCTCCATGGGATCCTCTGGATTTGCTCCAGCAGCTCCACGTCCTTCCCCATCCCCCTCAGTGAACACCAGCCCAGCAGTGACCCTCCTTTTCCCCCCCCATTATTTTCCACATAATCCAAAGAAATTCTCCAAGTGTTATTCTTGTCATTTTCCCCAAATAAGAAAGTCTTATCTTTCCCTCATTCCTCCCTTTTCCTGAGGAAACTGTTCCTTTAAACCTCCAGTTCTGGGGAGGCTTCATGTGAACATTCCCGAGTGCTGCTCATCCTTAAAACCCGGCTTCAAACAGCTCCAACACTTGGTGTTTGGAAACAAATTCCCCATCTGCCAAGGCTTTGGAATCGTTACATTCCAGGCAGGATTTGCTCTTCTAAACCCATTTCGTGTTCAAGGGGAAAAAACCCAACATTTCACATTCAAGGAAAAGCTCCAGAAGGGCTTAAAAATAACCCTTTCCCTCCCTCCTGGCTCCTCTTCTTTTCCCGGGAAGCACCACTTTCCTGTGGCAGGAGGAGGAGCACTGGGATCCACCTGGATCTCCATCTCCTCCAGGGAAAAAATGGCATTTATAAATTAATCACAGCATTCCCAAAGAACTGACCTACTTTGCTCGGCCGCCAAGGATTCGAGCAAATCCGAGCTCTGGAATAACCCCCCGTGCCCATGGAAGTGGGAAGGCACGGCATGGGCTGGGATTTAATGGAAAATTGTTCCTCAGCTGCCTCCAAACTCCTCAGGGAGAGCTCCACAACCTCCCAGAAGGAAGGTCCAGGTGTCTCCAGAGGTTTCCTCAAGGAGAATTCCTCCAATCCCGCCGATCCCAGCACATCTGGACACACTGGATGCACTGGAAGTTCAGTTCCAGAGCAGGGATTTGCCCTGAGCCCCATTCCCGGAGTTTGGGGACACTCCCAAGGTCCCTCAGAGACATGGCCTGGACTGAACCCACAAAAACCATGGAAAACCCTACAGAAAACATGGAAAAGCCCACAGAAGGCACGGAAAACCCCACAGAAGGCACAGAAAACCCCACAGAATGCATGGAAAACCCCACAGAATGCACGGAAAACCCTACAGAAAACATGGAAGAGACTTTGCTTTCCATGGCAAGACAAGGACAGACACGGAGCCTGAATGGAGCCACTTCCAAAGGCAAGGGACAAGGACCTTCCTTGTCCCACCACAGAAGGTCCAGAGCTCTCCCACCACCTCAAGGTCATTCCATACTCCCTCATCTCCCCTCTGCTCCTTCCCTGGTGTTTGGGAGACTCTGGATGAGCCCCAAATCCCAGGAAACATGGGGAACCACCCCCCTGAACCAGAGCCGGTGCTGTGGCACCTCCCCAGCCCCTTCTCCAGGGCCATCCCAAATGGAATCATTGGATCCTGCCAGGCATGGAAACCCTGGGATCAGGGGAGCCTCATCCAACACTTTGCTTCTTGATCCAATCCCTCAATCCCGATCCAAACATCCCATCCCTGGAAGTGTTCCAGGCCACGCTGGACAGGGCTTGGAGCGACCTGGGACAGTGGCAGGTTGGAACAAGATGAGCTTTAAGGTCCCTTCCAACCCAAACCACTCCAGGATTCCAGGATTCTATGAAACCACGTCCACAATTCCTGGTTTTTAGAACTCTTCCCTGCCATATTTCACCTTCTTAACCCACAATTTCCCAAATCAGCTGAAGTTTAACTCCAAAAACACAAACGAGGGGGGAAGAAAAGGTGCCAGACTGGGGAGGAGACAGCAGGGAAAAGCTCTTTTCCTTTGGAATGAACAGGGAGCTTTCTTTCCAAGGACCTCATTCCCATGCATTTTATCCCCTCCAATATTCCCACCGCAACATTCCCATTTCAAACCCAGCTTCCTGTGGTCTGGGAGGAAATTCTCTGGGATCACCGCTAAGTTTTCTGGGTTTACTCGTTGCTTTAATTCCCAAATTTTACTCAGGAGCGTCGGAAAATCCCAAAATGGCAACAGTGGGAAAGGGGAACATCCTCTGCCACCTCAGGGCTGCTCACAAAGCTCAGGGATGAGTCAACTCCCTTTGAATCCGGCAGGAACCGGCTCGGGAAGTTCCGACTGCGGCTCCGACGGGAAAATTCCATCATTAAACCCCACAGACCCAAAGAACCCGTCAAATTAACTCCACGAGAAGATTCCTTTTCATCTTCCAGCTCAATTAAAAGTCCAGAGAAACAGAGCCAATTTATTGGAACCTCAGAGAAATCCAGCTCATTATTCCCTTCCCGAAGGAACCGAGATCCGGAACAGCAAAACCAGGAGAAATCCACCAAAAATGAGGGAGAAAGCCCCAAAGCAGCACTTTGAGGATCCCCTGCTCCTGCTCCAGTGGGATCACAGCCCTAAGATGGTGTTTGGGGGTATTTTTCCCACATTTTCCCTGTTTGCCTGAAGGAAAATCTAATTTCCTGCAGGACGGGCACCAGCCACGACTTGTTTTCCTGCTGGAAAACTGGGGATTCAGGACCAAAAATGGGAGAGGAATTAACTGGGGACACTTGTCCTACAGAGAATTCCTGCCAGCTCCAGCTTCCCCTTTTCCTGGGCCTCCAGTCATTCCAGGGCCATGTGACACCAATGGAGCAGCTCCAGCCAGGATTTCTGGGATACTTTTAAAAACCATTCCAAAGGGAGGCAGTGGGAGGTGTCCCTGCCCATGCAACTGGATCATCTTTAAGGTCCTTCCAACCCGAAGCATTCCAGGATT
>NW_020885444.1:6079-6253 GCF_003945725.1 Corapipo altera
TTCCTGAAGCAAACCCTCTTGTTTCCAGTGGAAGTCTCCCTGCCCACGGAACTGGATCATCTTTAGGGTCCTTCCAACCCAAAGCATTCCAGGATTCCATGATTAGCCCATGGAAAGTTAAAGGAGGCACCACCTGAAGGGGCACGTGCCAGGAAAAGGGAAAAACGGGAGAAA
>NW_020885444.1:9253-14605 GCF_003945725.1 Corapipo altera
AATTCATATATTTATATATTCTCTATGAATTGGATATATCCTATTATATATAAATAGAAATATATACATATATATGCATGATAGGATGTATAATTCATGCATTTATATATAATCTATGAATTGTATATATCTTATTGTATATAAATAGAAATATATATATGCATAATAGACTATACAGTTCATATATTTATATATATTTATATAGTCTATGTATATTTATATATTATGTATGAACTGTATATATCCTATTATATATAAATAGAAATATAAATGCACGATAGACTATACAATTCATATATATATTTATATAGTCTATATATATTTATATATTATATGAATTGTATATATCCTATTATATATAAACAGAAATATATATTTATATGCATGATAGACTATACAATTCATACATATATTTATATATTCAAAATATATTTTTATATTATATATTAATTGTATATATCCTATTATATATAAACAGAAATATATTTATATGCATAATAAAATATAGAATTCATATATCTATATATTTATATACTCAATATATATTTTTATATTACATATTAATTGTATATATCCTATTATATACAAATAGAAATATATATTCATATGCGTAATAGACTATAGAATTCATATACTTTTATATATCCATATATGTTTATTTAAACATATGTTGGTTTTATGTTTAGATTTTAATATATTTATATATATTATATAATTTCCTATTATATATATTAATTATATATATTCTATTATGTATAAAAATATAAATATGCCTACACACACCTATGTATCATAATATAAATATACATACAGAGAGAGAGAGACACACAGATACACAAACTGATATATATCTATACATATAGATATATAGATATATATTTTTATTGTGGACTCCCCATGCCTGGGAGTGTCCAAGGCCAGGTTGGACCGGGCTTGGAGCAGCCTGGGCTGGTGGGAGGTGTCCCTGCCCATGGCAGGGGGTGGCACTGGATGGGCTTTAAGGTCCCTCTCAACCCACCCCACCCCACGATTCCTTGTTTCATGCGCCAAAGAGTTCCAAACAAATCACCTTCTACGGGGAAAAAGATGCTGCAGGAGAGGACAACCCACAAAGGAAGAGGTGCCAGTTTTAACCCCATCCCAATGTTTCCCCCCAGGCCTGCAGCCCCCTCTGGTCCCACGAGTGCGGGAGCTCCTACTACACCACGGGAATGTGCTCCCGCGTCAACTCCAACTTCAGGTTCTCCAGGACGGTGGCTCCGGCTCTGCAGAGTGAGAACCCAGTGCCCTCAGCTCCCAGCCCGGCTCTGGAGGCAGAGGGAGCCTCCAGATCCCTGATCCCTCCAGCCCCAGGCAGCAAACAAACCCTGTCAGGGATTGGGAAAGGCAGGAGAGCGGAGGAAGCGGCTGCAGGGAAGTGATTCCGAGGGGGTCACGTCCACGGACATCTGGGAAACATTTCCCTCCTGATTGACACCCAGGGAAGACAAAAAATACCTTCTTCTTCCCAAAGCCAGGGATAAAAGCATCCAGAATATTTTATCAGAAGGCAAAATAGGGAAAGAATTCAGACTTGGCCGCACAAAACAAAGCTCTCATTGACTGGGAGAGAAAGTGGTTGGCCCGAATTTGTACATTTGGAGACGTGATTTTATTTTTGAGGTCTTGAAAAAGCTCCCTGGCTTTCCTGAGGCTGGGAGGAATTGCAGAAGCCTGTCCTGCACTGTCAGGGCTCCTGGAAGCTCCTCTTCCCAGCTGGGCACAGGATTTGATTCCCAATCTCCGTCACCCCTCTGGTGTGGATTAATTCCCATGGAATAGAGAGGGGCTTGGGAAAATGGGACCTTGGGGTGATCCAGGCAGTAGAGGCAGAGCCCACCACCAAATTCTCAGTGTCACTTCCCTCTTCATGGCCAGGAGGCGTTTTAGCACTTCTGCAAAGGGTAATTGGGATTTTAGGGGGGTTTAGAGGGTGTTATCATTTAGTAAGTGGGATGCAGGGGGTCAGCTCCTTTCCCTGGTTTCCAGGGTGAGACTGGGATTGGGATGGTGACACTCAGCCGAGGACCACAGTGATGGAGTGACCCGTGGTGGGTGACTCAAATCTGTCAATGCTCTAACCCGTGAAAGCCCTGGAAAAAGCAGCTGGTAAATGTCTGTCACCGGCAAATTCAGCTTCATCTGCTTTTCTGCCCCTTTTCCAAGGGGTGTTATAAAATGTAAGCAAAACAGAGACAGTGCTGAGCAATTTTCCCCACTGAAAACCACTCTGCTGCCTGAATCCTTCGTGGCTCGTGCTGCAGAGCCGAGCCCTGGGGTCCTCACTGGGGTTTTTTTGGCTGCCTCCTCGCTGAGGATTTAATGGGAAGGGAGGAAATGCCCGGCTGGTGCTGGCTGGGAGAGCAGGCAGGGCTGAGCAGTGACTCAGGAGCAAGGCATGGGCTGTGGGGAGAGCAGGGGCCGGATCCTGCTGCTCTTTGAACTGTGGAATTGTGTTAGACCGGATAAAAGCCCGAATCTGAATCAGAAAAGATGCCACTGAGTGTTATTCTTAGGAAGTGATCCCATTTTTTCTCAACAGAGAGGATTCTTGTGGCTTCTCTCCACCTTGCTGGAGCCCTGAGCTCTTCCTGAAGGATTGAAATCAGCTTTATTTTCAAATAAATCATCAGAGGAAGTACCTGGCTGGGAGGGAAGCCATAAATCTCCCCTTCACGAGCACCACTGAGGTGTCTCAATAACAGCCTGTATTTTCCACAGGATGCCAAACCTACATGGACATCATCATCGTTCTGGATGGATCCAACAGCATCTACCCCTGGGTTGAAGTCCAGCACTTCTTGATAAACATCTTGAAAAAGTTTTATATCGGTCCCGGCCAGATCCAGGTAAGACCCTGCACAACCTGTGTGTCTCCCTGTGTCACACAGAGTCCCCCAGCCCTGCTCATGGGGCTTCTCAAGGTCCCTTTGCTGGAAATGTGGCCTAATTTGGCACAAAACTCGGGAGGGGTTTTAATTCATGTCATGGAAATAATTCTCCCATTGATGTCCCTAAATGAGAGCTCACACCTCACATCCCGACAGGCACAAGGAGGATGAAACCCTATGGAAATATAGGCAGCATGTTCCATGTGTGAAGAGCTCCCCATCCTCTTCCTGTTAGTAATTGTGGGATGATTTGGGCAGGGATTTGGGCTGGAATTCGAGCAGGGATTTAGGCTGATATTTGGGCAGGGATATCCCCAACAATTTGCACAAATAACCCCAGTTTGGTCCCACCAGAGATGCTGTGGGTCCACACTGGGGCATCACCCCAAACCTTCAGAGCAGGGCAGGGGTGAGAGAAATCAAACTGAGCCTTTTTAGTGGTCCCAGAGAGGGAAATCTGGGGCGAGTGGGGACAGAAAAATGGAATTTTAATGGTGGTGGTTGTGTGTGGTTGACAAAGCTCATTGTGGGGGGGTTGTTGGCATCCTTTGTGATATTCCCTTAATCCCCAGGTCGGAGTTGTTCAGTATGGAGAAGATGTTGTCCATGAGTTTCATTTAAATGACTACAGGTCTGTAAAAGACGTGGTGGCAGCTGCCAGTCACATAGAGCAGAGGGGAGGCACTGAGACCAGGACTGCCTATGGGATAGAGTTTGCTCGGTAAAAACCTCTCACTTTCCTCTCCCACAACTTTTAAATCACCATTTCTTTGCCTTCCCTCCCCCTGCCTTCACTTTTCCTCACTGCTTAGCAAGTGGGTGATATGACCAGGCTAAAAATGCTTTTGTAAAGGGGTTTGGTCCTCAATTAATGCTTTAAAAATAATGCTCCATAAAATGGCTCTGCCCCCAGTTGGAGCTGGAGCAGAAGGAGAGAGCAGAGGCAGACTCTGGAATTGTATCCTCTTTCTGAAAGCACCCAGAGCTGAGCTCTCAGCCCCAAGCACTGTAGGGTAGCCAAGAACTTGTTGCAGCCGTGACCCACAGCTCCATCTCCTCTCTTATCAGGGACAAGTCCCTGCTCCTGCTTTTTTTTTTGCCACATCCCAACCAGTTATTCCTGTTGCAAATTGAGGGTATTTTCACAGAATCGTGAAATCATGGCTGGAAAAGGTGTCCAAGATCAATAACCAACTATTGACCCAGCACTGCCACTCCCACCACTCACCCACATCCCCCAGTGCCACGTCTCTGTGTCTGCTAAATCCCTGCAGGGATGGGGACTCCACCACCGCCCTGGGCAGCTGTGCCAGCGTCTGGCCACCCTTTGGGTGAAGAAATTTTATGTAATACCCAACCTAAACCTCCCCTGGCACCACTTGAGAGCATTTCCTCTCGCCCAGTTTTGCTGAATTAAGGCCCCTCTCCTGTGAGAAGCCACCTCCACCTGTGGAAAAATCCTCTTTTAACATCCTGAAACATTTCCTGATGGTCCTGCCCTACCCTGAGGGGGGTTCAAGGCGGGCAGTGGGGCTGTGCCAGCGGGCAGGGGTGGCACCAGGACCCTCCTGGCAGGGCTGAGCAGCCCAGGGCATCTCTTCACTTGCAGCTCGGAAGCGTTTCAGAAAGGTGGCCGGAAAGGGGCAAAGAGAGTAATGATTGTCATCACAGATGGAGAGTCCCACGACAGCCCAGACCTGGAGAAGGTGATCGAGGACAGCGAGAGGGACAATGTCACCAGATACGCGGTGGCGGTGAGTGAGGGGACAAACGGGCACTGAGAGGCTCCAAAAACCACCCAGGGGGTGCCCCGTGAACTCCAACACGACCTCTCCCAGTGTGTTCCTAGGGATCCCTGTTGCTGATCCTGCTTTTGCAGTGGGATGGGATGCTCAGCTCTGGATTGAGCTGCTGGAGCAGGTCAGGGAAAGGCAGGACCCCCAACTGCACGAGGGGTGTCCAGCCTGGAGGAACTGCAGCAGCTCCAGGGTTTGGTCCCACAATGGGACGGGTATCAGATGTCAAGGATGGGGAATCCTTTCATATGGCCACCCCTCAGGGGCTTTGGGATGGTTCTATCCATCGTGTAAAAATCGCAGCTGTGGCTGCCCCTGGATCCCTGGAAGTGTCCAAGGTCAGTTTGGACAAACTTGGAGCAGTTTGGACGAACTGGGATAGTGGAAGGTGTCCCTGTCCATGGCAGGGGGTGGAACTGGATGAGCTTTAAGGTCCCTTCCAACCCAAACCATTCCAGGATTCTGTGAAACCCAAAGTTTCACCAACCATTGAAACTGGATGGGATGAGCTGGAATCACATCCAATGGAATTTTCAGTATCTCCAGGGATTATCAGGGCTTACAAACCCCTTTTCCTGGGGTGTTCCTGCCCATGGCAGAGTTTGGAATAAGATGAGATACAAGGT
>NW_020885445.1:0-5649 GCF_003945725.1 Corapipo altera
ACAGGGCTGGTCCTGAGTTCGTCCTGGGTGGGTGATGGGGCAGCGGGTCCCAGCGCTCAGAGTTTGTCCTGCCCTGCAATGTGGGTCTGGCAAAAACCTCCAGGGCACAGCTGGGCCTTTCTTGACTCTTGGTGTCTAAGCCAAGGGTACATATGTCAGGTCTTAGGTCAGTGTCCCCAGACTGTCTCCCAGGAGCTCACTGGTGTTGATGACAGTGCAGTGAGTGGCCTATGGCCCCCCGTGCTGAGACACCTCCTGCCTGTCCTGGGGCAGATCAGGCAGTCTCCCAGCCCATGCAGCTGTGGGTTTCTCCTCACTACCTCCAGAGCAGACGGAGCCTCATCCACTATTTGAAACCTGGCCCTGAAGTGCCCCTCAGTTTGGCTTCAGTTTGATGAGGGCTGTCCTGGGGCTGGAATCGAATCATATAGGCACAGCACTGGTTGTGCACAGGGTGATCAGGCCCAGATCAGTCCTCTGGTGGGATGATACCAAGCTCCTGGGTCACACAGGAATGAGTACACATGTGCCTTGAGAAGAGAGAAGCAGAGCATGGCAATAAACCCTCCTGAACCAGAGACATGGGCTGGTTTCTATGTGGTGGCAGTCTGCCATATCCTGGCTGTCCAGGGAAAAGCTATCGAAGGAAGGGCTGGACCTGGGCACACAGAGCCCCAGGACAGCCTGGTGGTGATGGACTGGACAGCAAGGGTCTAGAGGTGGAGGGTCTGCTGAAGCCAAAGCTGAGGCTGCCTGCATGTCCTGCCTGGGTGTTGTATTTCCAGGTGTTTGAATTTCCTCAGCATCGATTCCACAGTAAACTTCCTGGTCTCATCCTGATTTCTACCATCAGCCCCTTTAAGACTTTTCCCTCTGTGCTGCAGCCTGTGCTGTTCAGTTTAATACAAATTTGACCTGGAAAAGCAGAGAACACAAGGCACTTCCCCGTGCACATGTTGAGCTAAAAGACATGACTGTGACACACCACGTGCCCTGAGAATGTTGTTTCTCCAGTGCTTCACGCTCTCCCCCTCTCCCACGTCTCAGCCACGCAGTTGCAGTTGGGAAAAGCCCCAGTTCATCCACCTGAGCTGCCCCAGCTCCCACTGTGGAAGGGGAAGCTTTGTGTCCCTCACTGAACCCACCTCAAAACAGTGACATTCAGCTGGATGACACTGGCTGGGTTTTTGTGAGCCACAGACAGCGAAAAAAGAGCAAATAAAAGGGAGAAGGACCCTGATCCTTCTTGAACCACCAGGAATTGATTTAATTTATACTTTGACAGCCAAGATTGAACACAATCACAAGCCCCTCAGCTGGGTGCAGGGTGTTTACCTTCCTTTTATTGAAAGAGCAGAAAGCAATATCCCTGGACTGGGAGGACTGGGAGAGGGAGACCAGGCTCTGGGACAGGACAGGTCTGTCCACACATCTGCTCCTCTGGCAGGCACAGGATCGAGGGGCTGGGGGAGATTGCAGATGAGAAGTGTAAACTGCTCTTCAATGAAGTTCCCTGGGTTACACCTTGCTGTTGGCTCCCTGAAATCATTCTAAATTCAAGTATTTCTTTGGCCTAATGAGTTTATTTCTCTTTTTCCATTAGCTGCCTATTTATTTGTCTAATTGTTTTCTGGATTTTTTTGACTGTTTTACTAAGGCACCCTCTGTCATGTCCTGTGCCACTTTGTGAGAATTTCCCCACTCCTCTGCCAAGTATTGTCATTATTTGTCACTGAGAATTAAGAGTTTTTTAGCAAAATGCCACTAATTTGAGGGATAAAACCACCTAAAAGCTCAGCTCCTAAAGTAATCCTATCCCTAACCTCCATTCAAATCTTCTATTTATGGCAAAAACAGCATTGTCAAATTGATTTCTCCTCCTGGATTCCTTGTCTGTTCCCAATTACTTGATATGATTGGTAACTGCAGTTACTATATCTCTCAGGAAAAATAGGTTTGCAGAGTGAGCCCACCCCTGTGGCTCTGCAGAGCCAAACTCAGCAGGATTTAAGGTAAATCCTTTGAGCTTTTGAAGCTGCATATTGCACTGCTGAGCAAGAGGGGACCTCTGTGAGACCCTCCTGCTGTGCCACTGCCCTGTGCAGCCCTTTTTGCAGGGGGCACAACCCATCTGGGAAACTGGGGATTTTGACACTGGTTGCTAGTCTGGGAAGTTTTATGGGAACCTTTGCTTACATGTAATTCCCAGACAAGGGATGTTAGAGTAGAAGCTGCAGGGGTAATTGGATATTATCATGCCCTTCTGGGCAGACAGCTTGCTCTGAGGAAAGGTTCAGGGACACTCTCACACAAGTTCCTGGATCATCCCTTGTGATCGGCTTGGGCACGATATTCCAGCCACTAGTCTGTTTGGGATTCAATTTGTGCAGTTTCCATGAGCTGGACTTGCCTCTGAGGGGCTGGAAGAGTGGCCAGGAGTGTGTCTGGCTCAAAGGGCAGTGGGAAAGGGGGTCTGGGACAGCCTCCTTCTGGAGTACCCATTCCCCAAGGTCACTCTGGGGCACGGGTACTCCAGGGAAGTCCTTCACCTCTTGAGGTGATGCTCCTGGCCATCCTTTTCACTCCCCAGTGGCAGAGTCCTCTCTGGTGCTGGGCCAGGCCTTGAGGTACCTTAGGGGAGAGGTTGGGACCTGTCCATGCTCTGCAGTGCTATCCCAGTTCCACACAGAGGGAGTGTGCACCGAGTCTGGGTACCCAGCTGCATGTGCTCATGTCCCTGTGCCTCCTGTCCCAGGGTGACCTCTCCACCTCTGGGCAGCCCTGAGCAGTCTTGGGCAGCTCGCAGACCTGTTCCTCAGTCTCCTCCCCTGTTCCCTGCTGTCGCTGTGGGAATCCTTTTGCCTGGGATCAGTATGTCCTGGTTATTGCTTTGCCCTCAAGGTCTTTGACTTTCCCCTAATTTTGCTTCTTATCACGACCAGACTGGTTATCTTTACGAGCCACTGACCCCATAAACTCTTCATATTGTCCTGTGCTGTCTTTAATCTACACATAAACCTGCTCTTCTAATACACCCCAGACTCCAGGGGATGATGCTAATCAGTATAATACACAGTCCCTCTTAGCAAACAAATGGAAACATCAGCATCATCTTGGGAAAGTCCCAAAGATAAGGATCCTCCCTTGTCTGTTCCTGGGGTCTGTTGGGATATTACTTTTCAATCTCCCTTGTGGCACAGCTGATGCTATCGCTGCAGCTGGGTTAGTTACCCAAACTCTGCATTACTCTGTGTTATTGGAGCATTAATGGGCCACATGGGGAGTGTTTCCTCACAGCCCTGAGGCAGTGCTGGGTTTATGGTGACTCTCCAAGCTGGGAGTGATCCTTGTGTGTGATCACTGGGAAGGTGAGGGAGGATTTGAGGAAATCAGACTGTAATTTAGCTTTTACTATCAAAGGGCCAGGAGATCTGTTCCAGGAGACACATGTACTCCTGGGGCAGTGCCACAGAATCCCACAATGGCTGGGGTGGGAAGGGGTTCATCCAGTTCCAACCCCCTGCCATGGGCAGGGACACCTTCCACTGTCCCAGGTTGCTCCAAGCTTCGTCCAACCTGGCCTTGGACACTTCCAGGGATGGGGCAGCCACAGCTTCTCTGGGCAACCTGTGCCAGGGCCTCCCCACCCTCACAGCCAAGAATTTTTTCCCAATAACTCACTTAACCCTGCTCTCTTTCAGCTTCAAACTATTGCCCCTTGTCCTGTCATTCCATGCCCCTGTAAATAGTCCCTCCCCATCTTTCCTTTGTTCTCTTCAGGTGCTGGAAGGCTGCAATTAGGGCACCCTGAAGCTTCTCTTCTCCAGGTTGAACAATCTCAATTCTCTCCCCTTTCCTCACAGCAGAGGTTCTCCATCCTTCTGATCATCTTGGTGCCTCCTTTGGACTCTCTCCAGAAGCTCCATGTCCTTCCTGTGCTGGGACTCCAGAGCTGGAGGGACCTTCAGAGTGCCCACACCGTTGCAGCAGCTGCTTTGCTGCAGAACAGGCCCTCCCAGCTGGACCAGCAGGAGCCCCTCCCAGTCATTCACTTTACAGCTTTTGCAGGGACTGAACTCTGGGATGTCCCCACTTCTCCACCAACTGATCTGTTCAGCTGGGACCCCTCTCACCCCAGACAAGGACCAAACTGCGAAACAAAAGACATTTCCTCCTAAACAGTGATCCTGTCTTTGAAATTCCTCCTCCTGCGAGAGGTGCCAGATCACCCTGCAGCCCAAACAGCCAAGGGCACTCACGTGCTGACATCAAGCATAAGCCTCCTATCAGGCTCAGAGTCTTATGTACCTCCACTGAAATCTCCATAAGACTAATGAGATATTACAGGCAGTTCTGTCACATGGCAGAAATGCAGTCACAGCTCTCCACACTTGCCTGTGCAAGGAAAGCCAAGCCAGCAAGGTTGGACAGAACTGCCAGGATTCATATGATGAAAAATACCACACACTGCCTTAGTTACTTCACCCACTAAAGAAACACTGGCTGGAGTCCCCATGCCAGCTGGTCAGAGCCCTAAGAAAACTCTTGTGCTCCCAAAGTATTTAAAAAATGCATTAAGCACAAAAAAAGGTATTTTCATACCTCCTAATTCACCTGAGCAGAAAAACATTTCCAGGGGGAGGGAATGATACAGCAGTCAGGCAGGAACACACAGACAGAACACTTGCCTTTGGAAACTCCAGCTTTTATTGGGAAGCATTCTAAAAATCACAGAATCACAGAGTGAAGGGACCCACAAGGATCATCGAGTCCAGCTCCTGGCCCTGCACAGGACACCCCAACAAGAGTTTAAGATCTAAGCTGATGTTTCCCTTCTCATGTGGCTACAGGGTGCAGAGCCAAGTGCCAAGGCTGCAGCACTGTAATGTGGAAAATGTGTGTGAACAAAAAGTTTGCCATTCAAAGGAACAAACAAATCTTTTCTTTAACTCAGAAGTGGGAATACCCAGGGAAAACTACTGTGCTACTTTGAGCTGTTGTGTGAAGAGATGGGAATCAGAAGGATAAATGTTAGATGTATTACAGGTCTGAAAGAAGTCTAACAGAACAGCTGTAAACAGCCATGGCAAGATCTGGAGGTCTAGAGAGGTCCTCACTCAAAAGGCTGTTTGGATCACTGGAAGACAAAGGGAAGAACATTGGCACTAGGAATAAAGGGAGACAGTGTTTGGAAAGCAAAGCACTGGGAAAGATAAGGTTTGCCTTTGGAACTCAGGAAGACAAGGGATATTGATGGTCAGTACTGTTTATGTTGGGGTACTCTGGTTACAGTAACATGAGTGGCTCTTTTTGAAGCAAACAGAAAGCCCGAGAGCTCACACTGGGTTTGGAGAGCTGGAAGATAAACAGAGCTGCAGCCTGGTGTTTGTACACAGGCCCTGAACAGGCTCCTGTGGGAGAGGAGCAGCAGGGAATGGTAGGCCTGGGGAACAACAGGGAGACTGGGGCTTGGAGGGAGCCATAAGAGGTCCAACCTGCTGCTGGAGGTCAGACCAGGGGCCTCAGGGCTGTGTCCAGCCTGGGGCTGGCAGCCAAGGAGAGGGAGGGACTGCCCAGCTGTGTGTGTTCCTGTGCCTGCCCCAGTGCAGCTCTGCCTGCTTCTGAGAGCTGTAATTATGGGAAGGATGG
>NW_020885445.1:8649-14555 GCF_003945725.1 Corapipo altera
GTACAAGCCAGAACCAAGTGGTTTAATATGCCTGAAAATATCACCTTCCTTCCTGACTGACCTTTCTCACTTAGTTGGAAAGAGCAATTCCCTGGAGCTCTGGGCAGGACGGAATTAATAGGGCAGCTCTTGCTCAGCCAGGGGTGCCCACACCCACCCACCACTGCTTTTCCCACTTTGCAGGGCTGCCAGGGCAGGGCTGGAGTTGGGTCTTCCCATGGAGGGGGTACCCAGCCCCTCAGAGACCTCCCTACCTCTGGGAACAAACACTGGGTGGGGTTTCCTTTTGTCTGTGCCTTGAAGGAAGAGCTGGAGAAGTAAAGAGCCCTGGCAGCAGAAAGCTCCCATGGGACTTGGTTCTGAGTGGCTTCCATGCAGTCAGCAATCTGTTCCTACTGCTCCTAAAAGGTCTGGGGCACCTTCAAGCCTTTGCTTTGGAAGGAGGAGAAGCCACAGTGCTTCTTTCTCAGTACAGAGGCAGAAGAGGTGAGTGCCCAGAGGTGGAAGCTCCCTCCTCAGTGCAGTGCCACTGCCCAGGGACACAGAAGGGAGCCCAGAGTCTAGAATGTGCTGGGCCCACAAGGATCATCGAGTCCAACTCCTGGCCCTGCACAGGCCCATCCCCAAGAGTCACCCCCTGTGCCCCAGAGGATCAGCCAAACCCTCCTGGAGCTCTGGCAGCCTTGGGGCTGTGCCCACTGCCCTGGGGAGCCTGGGCAGTGCCCAACCAGCCTCTGGGGGAAGAACCTTTGGCTGAGATCCAACCTGAGCCTGCCCTGACACAGCTCCAGCCATTCCCTGGCTGCTGTCCCTGGTCCCCCCAGAGCAGAGCTCAGTCTCTGCCCCTCCTCTGCCCCTGCCCAGGAATTGGAACTGCACTGAGGTCTCCCCTCAGTCTCCTCTTCTCCAGCTGAACACACCAAGTGCCTTCAGTGTCCTCACACGCCTTCAAATCAAGGCCCTTCCCCATCCTCGTGGCCCCCTTTGGACACTCTCTAATGGCTCAATCCCTTCCTTCCATTGTGTCCCCCCAAACTGCCCCAATGTTGAGGTGAGGCCGCCCCAGGGCAGAGCAGAGCAGGACAATCCCCTCCCTGGCCCGGCTGGTGATGCAGGTCCTGATGCCCCAGGGCAGGGTTGGCCCTCCTGGGCATGGTAAACTGGGGTTATTATCCAGCAAAGAGCTGGGCAGCCCCTGAGAGCAGCTCTGGTGTCAGAGACACTGGGACCCTCCAAGGGGTCACAGGGGACTGTCCTTCTCTGATCCCAGCACTGAACAGACACAGGATCCCTGATGGCTCTGTGGCCAAGGTGGCTGAGGTGGAGCTGACCATGCCATTGCTGAGCTCTGTCCCTATCTCTGGCAAAGAGATACTAAATTTTATTTTTTTCTTTATTGATTATTCAATATTCTTGGGCAGAAATTGTCTTTCACTGCCTGTCTCTGCTAACTGGAGGAAAATAAGTAACGTTTACCTGCCTGGCAAACCCAAAGAAATGCAGACCAACAGCTGAAACATAGATTTAAAAAGTATCTAATGCCTTTTATTTTACTTAAACAGAAATATTTTATTTGTTATGGAGCTCTTCATTAACTTTTTTTATTATTTTTTTTAACCCTAACAGGGAGTTCACTGGAAAGAAGTAATTTTAAATATGAACAATGAACTCCCAATAAATAATTTTCAAACTCCAGTATTTAAATATTACATTCTTAGTGTTACCTTTAGCTCCTTCACATGGAATAAGAAAATTATATTGCTGGTATTTTCCAAGGGAAGGTCTGGGAGCTCTGTGCCTGTTTTCCTTTGGCTCTGGAATAGAGCAGCTGTAAGAAAGTGATTCAGTGATTCTGGAGGTGCTGAATGTATTCAATCCCAGTGGGAGCTTGGAGTGCTTGGCACTTTTAGAGTCCAAACTGTCTATTTAGTTACTCAAAACACAGTGCCAAGCACTGGGTTTGGCATTTACCAGGTGCTCTGCAAGAGAATGCGTTGGTGCCTTGCAAAGATCCCTGAGCTCTGTCCACACCTGCCCTGGAGGGGGAATAGTTGATGTTTCCATTTCTAGGGTTGATGGTGCTGAATATTTAAGGGGGTCACTGAACCCCACTCAAGGCAATGGCAAAGACAAACTGATGTTCTTGGGTTCACGTCGACTCTCAGGGATCCAGTGAACAGTAACAGGGACAGGAACAGCCCAGAGGGTCAGGAAAAGCTCAGGAGAGGAGCACTGACTGCTCAGCACATTGTTGAGAACATTCAATCTTGGTAGCTTAACACAATTTTTGTCATTTTAGACAAATATCTGTGAAACCATAGAATGATATTGTAAAATTCCAGAATGGTTTGGGTTACAAGGGACCTTAAAGCTCATCCAGTTCCACTCTCTGCCATGGGCAGGGACACCTTCCACTAGCCCAGGTTGTTCCAAGCCCCGTCCAACCTGGCCTTGGACACTTCCAGGGATGGGGCAGCCACAGCTTCTCTGGGCAATCTATTCCTGCGTCTCCAGGGGGTATATTTTGTGTGTTGGGAAATTTTTATTTCAGCTGAGAAATGAAAATAAGTTCTCATCTCAAAACAGGGATATTTTGAAGCAGTAATATTACAGTACCACGACTTCAAGGGGTTTCCAATATCAGATATTACACCCATGAACGTGGACTGTTCATCAGTGGGATGCAGTGGGGGGGAAATTTTTTTGGTTGAGAGTGTAAGATCCAAATGTTCCCAGGGAAACATGGCACGTGGCAAACTGAATGATAGAGGTGGCAGATTCCAATCTCCAAATACCTGAGCTCTGTTCTCCAACACAGTTAAACACGTTTACTTTTAAGCATTTCAAATGCATTTGACTTAATATTAAACAGGTATGTAATCCCATGTTGAAGTGTCAAAGAGTGAACTGAGGGTTTTTTTGTGCTATATTTCCTTTGTCTCTTCTGAAAAATATTCCACAGATAAGTCTTATGGAAAATCCAAGGGCTTCCCTGCCACTTAATTGTGTGTGTCTCACTTAACTGGCTAAATGGGGAATGCAAGTTTTATTCAGACTAAGGAAGTTAGATCTGCTCCTCATCCTCACCTTCTCTCAGTGAAAGTATTGCAAGTATAAACACTTAAGTTATTTCTCTAAATTAGGCACTGGAAATACATGGCTGCATCCAGAAACTGCTCATGGAAACATCCAACTGCAGACCCAGGGTGAGTCTGGACAGAGCATTTGCCTGCACAAAAATCCCTTGTTTCATAATCCCACTGAAGCTGAAGTTTGTCATCACCAAGGTAATGAACTGCAACATTACAGGACTGTTGGCAGAACAGGGCATGAAAGAGCAAGAAAGGAGAGATCCTGACCTATGTGAATAGAGAAATGTGCTGGAATACCCAAACCACTGGATCAGTGTAGGGCACAGGCCAAGACCAGCTCCTGGCACGCACCCCATGGAACACAGGGATCACAGCACTGCCCAGGGATGTCACCTCCTGACACAGATGCTCCCAATAATCTCAGCAGCTTTCTGTTTTTATCTGGTTCCAGATAGTCCTGTGGATGGAGAGGCCTGCCCTGGGGTGCCAAGGTGAGCTCTGAGCCCCCTCAGCTCTCCTGGATTCCAGCAGAGAAAAAAAGGATTCTCAGCGGACTCCATCAGGAGCAGACTGAGGTGGAGGAGTGGGAGGCAGCACAGCAAGGAGGTCAGTAAGTAAATAACCACATGTACTCTCTCAGTAATGAAATGACTCTTTGCCTCTCCTCATCCTTGATGGGAAGTGACAGCCAAAGGAATCATTACTGGAGATGCCAACCCGGGAGAGCAGAGCAGAGGGAGGAGGTTATTGACTGAACACTGAGCCCAGTGAGGCTCAAAACAAAGAGATACAAAGGAAATGAAATGAGCTGACACCTACTTAGTCTCTTCAGTGAAGAATATTTACTCGGGTTCGTCTTGACAGCAGATTCATAGGATGGTGGGAGGTGAGAGAGGTTCTGGAAGGACCTGGAGAAGGACAGGTCATAGGGTTCGGTGGCAGAAGTGAGGATGTTGTTCATTCGTGGCTTGTCTGCAAAAAAATGACAGAGAAAGGCAGGTCTACAGTGTGCACCAAACTGAGAGGAGAGAAGCAAGTCGTTCCCAGACTCCAGCAGGCAGGGAAGCTGTACCAGAGCCAGCCCCAGTGACAGGATCCTGGACACAATTCAACCTGGCACTGGTAGAGCAGAGAAATGGATCCTGTGGAGATATTTCCTTGTCCACAGTGATTATGGAGAGAAGCAAACTGCTGCGTCCAGAGCACCTGGAGCTCAGGGGGAGGGGGGTCTGGGCTGTCAGTCACCCACTCACCATGGGGGGCTGTGGACTGTCCCCAGTGCAGCCTGAACCAGCTCAGGCAGCATCACTCACCTTACCCCCCTCAAACTGTGCTCTGCCCAGCCCCAGAGACACAGAAACAAACCTATGGGGTCACTTTAAATGTGGCTGATAATCAAATTGCTTTCTCATTGTGTCAGACCTCTGGTTAATGCCGTAAGCCTGGAGGCTCCTGGGAAACACTGGTCCATGGTCTTAGAGGTTCTGGTGGGATCTGGGATGTTCTTGCTTCCCTTGCCCTCAGGGGAGTGTGAAGTGAGCACATCTGGGTGCAGTCAGATGGCCAGGCAAGGTGTTTGAGAGGTCCCTGAGGCAGGAAGGTGCTGTCTCTGAGGGGTGGAGGGTGCATGAGGGTGCCCCACACCTGAGGGGTGGAAGGTGCCCCTCTACTGATGTTCATTTTGTTGGTCACTGAGGGAGTCCCCAGCCAGTGTCTCAGTGCCCTCTGTCAGGATCTAAAGCTGAGGGCACTGGCAATTAAGATTGGCACTGAACCTGGATGCTAAAATTCAAGTCCAGATTATCTGCAAAGTTTTGAGCCCTTGTTCCTTTGCTACAGGCTGGAAAATGAGCTTTCATCAGCTCAGTCAAGGGACAGGGACCTGTTGAACTGCATTTACAAGTCCCAGGTGTTCAGATATTAAAATAGGCAGATGTGAAAGTGTTTAACAAAGCAAGAACTTCAATTCTTGGAAGCAAAGCTAGAACAGACTGCAGTGGGCTCTGTGGGAGCTCATACCAGTGATGGGGTTGCATTAGCTGTGTCAAAAGGCCAAGCCAGTGGCCACTTCAAATATGGCCTGACAATGAAATCAGAAGGCTAAATCCTCTGCAACAGCTGGGGAGCAGCAGGATGTCCAAGCCTTGGGTTTACAGGTTCCTGCTGTACAGCTCTAAAATGTGCCCATGAAAAGCAATGCAATGTGTGCTCAACATGCCCTTACCAGCCTCCAGGCCCCTCTGGGCTCCTCTGAACTGTGGGCTGGTTGAGACCAAAGCACGGATTCTGACCAATAGTAACAGAGTAGAAGGAGAATTTCACCTCAGCAAATGTGTTGGCTTTGTGCAGTGTCCATTCATTTGCCAACTTCTCCCATCTCCCAGAAAAATTCAAGACAAAATCCACCCAAATATAGTGCAGGTATTTCACAGATATTTTTCTAGATCTGGGTTAGAGGTTAAATTTTTTACTTCAAAAAATACTTGCAGGAGTCAGGCCACTCCCTCCCCTGCTGCCTTCCTCCTGTGTGGACCCCTCTTTTTTGGACAGCAGAACATTTTCCTCTTGTCTGAGGTTCTCATTTCACTGTGTCCTTTGTGCTCTCTACTGCCTAGCAATGAGCCCAGCAGCTCGCTGTTTGTCTGTCTGTGGGGATCCAGAGCTGTCTTCACAACTTTTCTCCCATTGTGACTTCCTCAGGATGTTTTAAACCTCCTGTCACCCACATTTCACGTTGCACACACATTTCTGAAAGACAGGCTGATTCAGTCTTGTCTTCCAGCAAAACCCTGACCATGATTTACCAAAAGCAGC
>NW_020885446.1:0-14483 GCF_003945725.1 Corapipo altera
GGAAGTGTCCAAGGCCAGGCTGGATGGGGCTTGGAGCAACCTGGGCTGGTGGAAGGTGTCCCTGCCCATGGCAGAGGATGGGACTGGATGGGCTTTAATGTCCCTTCCAACCCAAACCATTCCATGATTTTATGAACTTCTCTCTTTTGTATGATGGGATTTTGTATCTCTGCCTTTTATTCTTCTACTAAGGGTTTGAAATGTGTTATAAAACACTGAGAAGTGTTTGTGGCTGATGACTTTCCAGGTTAAACCTCTGTTCTACTCAGGCCTGAAACAACAGAAGGAATCAGACCAGGAGCTACTGTCAGTCCCTTGGTGGGTCCAACGCTGAAAAATATGACTCCTTCTCCCAACAAATCAGAAATGATCCTGGAAAATGGTCTCCTGAGATAGTCTGGAGCAGCAGGAGGAGTGAGGGAGCTGGGGGGCTCAGCCTGGAGAAAAGGAGGCTCAGGGGGGACCTTCTGGCTCTGCAACCCCCTGACAGGAGGGGGGAGCTGGGGGGGGTCGGGCTCTGCTCCCAGGGAACAAGGGACAGGAGGAGAGGGAACAGCCTCAAGTTGCACCAAAGGAGGTTTAAACTGGATTTTAGGAAAATTTCTTCATGGAAAGGGTTGTCCAGCCCTGGCACAGCTGCCCAGGGCAGGGGTGGAGTCCCCACCCTGGAGGGATTTAAAAGCCCTGTGGATGTGGCACTTGGGGACAGGGGGCAGTGGTGGCCTTGGCAGTTGGACTCTGATCTTGGGGGGCTTTTCCAACCTGAACCATTCCATGGAACATGTACATTTAGTAGCCAAAGTCTAGAGGCTGCAGCATCTCATCAACCAACCCAAAATAGTCAAGCATATGCAGGGAGAAAAAGCTCAAAATAAACAAAACCACAATCTGCTCTTATAAAAATACATTTGAATAGTGTGTGCACAACAGACTGGGTTCCCCTCAGGGCCTTTCCAACATTGCTGAGGGTTCCAATGGGTAACAGCTCTGAAATGTGACATATTTTCAGCCCTAAAAAACTTGGAGTTGTAGTAATTACTGACTCTTTTCTATAAGCAGGAATATATTGGCATCCTATTATATTGTATATTATTTCCAAATGACAGCAGACACAATGACAGCCTCAGCAGTTTATTTTTGGAGGAGAGGAGGTTTAAAGGTGGTTACAGGGGAAGTGATGCTGGGGCTCTGATGGGTGGCAGGAACTTCATCTCTGCTTAAAACCAAACCATCCAGGCAATCCCTGCTCCTTCAGCCTCACGTGGTATCAAGCCAGGGCAGCAGAAATCACTGGAATTAACCTCCAGGAGCTCCCTGTGGAAATCCTGTTTGCAGTATCACTGAGGCTCCACTAACCTGGTGTTTGGCAGCTGGAGAAACCACAGTGAGTGGTGAGTAATTGAAAAAAAAAATAAAAAATAAAAAAAACAACAGAGAAATGGAGGCTAGTGCTTCAGGGACACCTTCAGTTATGACTAAATTACAATACTAATTTTTTAATAAGTATGCAAAGTCTGCCCCCTGCGAGGAGGGGGAGGAAAGCTGATTCCAGGGGCTCCATCCAGGGATAATGCAATAATCTGAGAGAGGGAGCAACAACACCGAGCCTGGGGAGAATTGCTTGTCCCTGAACTGTGTTTCCATAAATTAATTTTCTCCCAGGAAACTGTGGAAACTCCATTCCTGAGGTGCTGAGGAGCCAATTCCGAGGGAGAATTGCTGGGTGAGCACAGGAATGGGGGCCCAGGGATGGGGGCTGGGCCCTGGCAGGACCTGCCCAGGGGGGATTTGGGGCAGGAACATTTCCCTCCTCTTGTGAGGAGCATTTTTAACCTTCCTTCTTCCCACAGAATGGTTTGGGTTGGGAGGAACATTTAAATCTCACCCAGTTCCACCCCCTGCCATGGGCAGGGACACCTTCCACTAGCCCAGGTTGCTCCAACCTGCCCTTGGACACTTCCAGGGATCCAGGGACAGCCACATCTTCTCTGGGAAATTCATTCCAGCCCCTCCCCACCCTCACAGGGAAGGATTTTCTCCCAGTATTCCATCTAAACTTCCTCCCTGTCAATTTAAATCCTGATTCTTGCAGGTTGCTCAGCACACCTGCTGAGGGTGGGTATGGTTTGAGCCCCAAATCAAGCCCCACAGGATAAAAAAAATCAATAAATCCAGCTATTCTTGCATCCCATTTCCTTCCTGATGTTTCCCAAAGCAGGTCAGATGTGCAGGGAGGGGATGTCCCACATCAATCCCAGCTCCAGTCCAGCAGAGAAGGGGCAAAAGCAGAGCAGATGCCAGGGAAGGATTGATTGGCAAAGGAAACCTGGTGGAAGAGGATGGCAAGGCCGTGCCAGGCAAAGGAGGACAGGGGGGTGTTCTCTGGGAAGGCACGGGCAGGACAGATGGTGCCAAGGCGAGAGGAGGAAACGTGGAGGAGGGAAGGCACCATATGGGAGAAGTGGGTGAGCAGGGAAGAAGAGTGACATTGTTTTCAGTTCCTTTTAGCTGTCCAGAAGCTGTAAAACACGCTCTGCATCACCCAGGGGTTCCTTGGTTCTTGGCACAGGATGTTTCCTTCCCCTTCAAATCCCTCTTTCCTGGGATCACAGGGATGTTTGGACATGTCAGGCCACGTAATTCAGCGAGTTGTCAGTGACCTGCTCCACTTTTAGCATGTCCTTTATTTACTGGAGAGCTGGGAAATTTCCAGCTAGTTGTTTTCTGGCCAGGAATTATTGTTTTATAGAACCTCAGCATGTTGAGCTTTGGGATGTCTGGAAACAAAGCTTCTCGAGAAGCCACCTCCAAGCAGCCAAATCATCCCATTCCCTATTCCTGGAGGAAGGGATGGCTTTGCAAAGGGGACCTTTCTCTTTTAGGGACCTGTTTGCTGAGAGGGAAATGCAAATGTCAGTGTTCTAGAGCAGCCCCACCCCAGGCTGGACATGGGGAGGGTTTTAATCAACCACCCCAGGCTGGACATGGGGAGGGTTTTAATCAACCACCCCGGGCTGGATATGGGGAGGGTTTTAATTAACCACCCCAGGCTGGACATGGGGAGGGTTTTAATTAACCAGGAGAGGGGTTTAACTGCCCCAAAACCTGATGTTCAGGATAAATGTCCTTTGCTGACTCACTTGGAGGTCACCTGCTGCCCCAGGGACACCTCAGGCTTTCCATAGAACCCCTGAATGGTTTGGGTTGGGAGGGACCTTTAAGATCACCCACTGCCACCCCCTGCCATGGGCAGGGACACCTCCCACCAGTCCAGGTTGCTCCAAGCCCTGTCCAACCCAGCCTCAGGTTGTGCTGGACCCAGAGATCCCAATCCAAGCATTATCTATCCAGGGCTTTTGCAACCAGCTTAGATTTCCACTGGTTTTCCAACACCCAGAGTGAGTCTCCTGGTGGAGAGGAGTGAAGCTGAAGAGGAGAACCCCGTGGCAGCTCTCCCTGGGCAGCTGGGATCCATCTCCCTGGGATCCATCCCAAAGGATCCCACACCCTGAGCTGCATTTGCCTTCCAGACTTCCCAGAGTGACTGATCAATGCATGGATCAGGGAGATCACCCTGGTGTGTCTCCTCTGATCTGAGGACTTGGGAAATTCAGCAAAGAAAAAAGAACCCCAAGCCCCCAGAGCCATTTCTTGATCCTCAGCACTGAGTAATGGCTTGATTTGAGCAGGGATTAACTGCAGGCCTTCATCTTCCTTGCAGCCCAGCTTGTCTTTGGCTTGGCACTTGCATATTAAGTTTTACAGTAAGATCTTAGTCCATGACTGGCCTCCAATCAGCTGTAAAAATGCCATCACCTGTGCTTATTAAAAATGACACTAATTGTGTTGGAAGCAACACTTCTGCTGATAAAACATCCTCCTCCTGCAAGCAAACCCTTCCATCACGTTTCCTGCCAGGCAGGCTGAGAGCACAGGGATTTTTTTTTCAGTTCCACAAAGTCCACAACAACTTTTCATCCCTTTTCAGCCCTGAGCAACCCCATGAGCTGGTTCTGTGCTCCTCCAAGCTGCTCTCTGCAGCTACAAAGCAAAGATTAAACCCTGCTTAAATCACAGGCCCCCAGTTCATCTCAGTTTAAGGGGCACAGACCATTAGACACAGGCTGACACTCTCACTGCAAAATTATTATTATTGTTATGCTGATGAAAGTGTTTGTTTTCTTCCTTGATGTGCTTAATTAAAATATGAGATTATTGGCTACACACAGACAGAGTTTTTTCCTGAAATCTTGGCTCTGAATTCCTTGTCTTGGGCTCGGGGGGGGGGGGGGGGGGCACCCCCAAGTGAGGGCCAATGTCACACAGGGGCTGTGGTTTGTGGTTTGTGCATGATCACAAAGCCATGGAATCATGGAATGAATGGAGTGGGAAGGGATATTAAAACCTATCCAGTCCCACTCCCTGCCACGGGCTTGGAGCAACCTGGGCTGGTGGAAGGTGTCCCTGCCCATGGCATGGATGATCTTCAAGGTCCCTTTCAACCCAGACCATTCCATGACTCCATGGATTTATGATCATGCCCAAAGAAGGAGCAGCTTTGAAGGGCAGAATTGTCAGTGAAATAAAGCAAAGTCCCCACAGAACTCATCCAAGGCTCCCTAATTCAGCCAGCTCTGAACCTTTCCTTAGGTTTTGAGATCACTCCTGTATTACATTCCCAGAGCTGTCGTGTGTCCAAGAGCAGCAGTCACCTCAGCACCTCAGGAACTCTGCTCCTGCAGAAATCAGTGTTTTACTCCTTCCCCTGGCAGCTCTTTCCCTTCAACTGCAGCAAAGGCTGCTCAGGCTTGAAAGGCAAAAGATGCCATTAAAACCAGGAAAACCCGGGGTTTTCTCTCGAAAATCATTGCACAAATGTAATTTCATGGACTTGGGGCATAACAGCCAAACCTGAAACGTTGCAGATGGGTCAATAATTCCTTCAGAAAGGTGCTGTGCTGGCTGTGAGGGCTGAAGTCTCATCCCACTGGTGTCCCTTGGTTGCTGCTTCCCCCCTGGCTCAGGAATCCTTTCTGCTCATCCACATCCCCCCGTGGAGTCCTGACTCAGTGTCCCCAACCTGCTTTTAGACCAAGCTGCAAAGTGGTGAGTGATGGCTCTGGGGTTTCTAGGATTAAAAATGCTCTCTGCAGGGTGACTTTGTTGTTCTTTAGTGCTATAAAGTCCTTCCTGAATGGAGATGGATTTAATCCAGAGAGTTATTCTCACAAAGGAAACAAAATACACATTTTCAGCCGAGTGAAATCCGAAGGTGTTTGAGTTTTGTCTCGAGGTGTACAAAGGCAAAAACTCTTCCCAAGGGATATCAGTGCCAAGCTGTGTCTGTAAAGGATAAATGAGAGGTTTTATTCTTTGTAATCTTGCTGGAGCTTGCCTGGGAGGAGCAGAAATCCCCTTGTGGGACAGAGGAAGAGTCAGACGGTGGGAGAAGTAACAAAAACCACTCACAGAGCTGGGTTGGGATCCCTGCGTGCCAAACTCTCACAAGGGCTGAGAAGTTTGACCCCAAATGCAGAACAGCCTCTTCCTACAAACACAAGGCCTGTGTTAAAGCAGGAGCAGCACTTTTTCCCCCCTCACCACTCAGCCACCACACAAATGTCCAGGAACATGAGCTGCTGGAGCAGAAACAGGAGCAGGAGAAGGCAAAGGGCTGGACCTGTAACTGTGGTGTGCCAACCAGCCCAGCTCCGGGTCTCAGGGGGGTGTGAGCAGCACCCACCTCGTGTGGAGCCAGCTCAGAAGGGAACAGGGAGCTCTCAGCTCCTCACTGTGCAATCAGGACTCTGGTTAAAGACTCGTTAATCTGAAATGCAATCAGTGGGGCTGCTGCCTCCCAGAGTTCCAAAGGGACTTGGCTGGGTGGTGACTTGGCTGCTCAGGGAGCTGTTGGGTGACATCTCTGCGACTGCTTTGAGAGGATCTTCTCATTTCAGCTCAGGGGCTGGGGCTGCAATGGAGCAACCACGAAAAGAACGAGGGTTCAGTTCATTTTCAATGGAGCAACCACGAAAAGAACGAGGCTTTAGTTCATTTTCAACTGTCAGCTGCTCTCTTACATCTGAATTTTCTGTCCCTTCTAATCTCTGCTGTTTGTCCCCCCTGGGGAAGATCCTTATCCAGAGCTTAGAAACAAAGGCTGATGGAGCAGCACTCAGAGAGCACTGGAAATGTATTCCTAAAGCAGGCAGGTCTCTTGGGTTTGGTTAAACCCACCTGTGGCTCTTTTCAGGACCTTCAACAAGCCCAGGTGTGTCATCTCAGCATCATAATTTGGGGAATGAGTGGAAAGATCAGCATGAGCTCCACATGAGACACACTTTCTACCCCAAAACTGAGTTACAGAGGTTACAGGGACCAGGGGGATCGTGAAGGCCTGGGTGTTATCTTCACTTTTACAGCGTGGTTGAGGTAAATCATCCAATCCAGGTCCTTCAGGAGTCCTTTTGGCGAAGCTGAAGTGGCACAAAATCTCAGTATTGCACTCTAAGGCTTTTCCTGCAAGAGGAAAATGAGGCTTCCCATTACTTCTGTCCTGGTTTATCCACAAATAGCTCCTGGCTTGGCTTTCTGCCCAGGGTGGGGCTCCCCTGCTTTGCTCCCAGGTAGAGCAGACACTGCAACAACCCCCCGAGTCTCCTGGGTAAAAGGTGGTTTGAGAACATGAGAGAAAAGGTTCTTACAGAGCTACAGCTTCACCTGGCCAAGGATTTTGCCAAATCTCTTTGTCTCAGTTCTTTTGGTGTCAAAAAGAAGCAGCAAACTGCTGCCTGGCTGCATTTCAGCCTTGCAGAATTGCCCATGACACAAACAAAACATCAGGGGGAAAAAAATATAGCAACAAATAAACCACTTTTTGAGTAGAAACCTCCTTAAGATATAGTTACATGGTGACTAAAGAAAGCATCAAAATATTTCATATTAGGGCAAATAAAATGTTCCACTTGACCCAAAGTTGGTTTTTTGCCAACTTTGTGATTGAGCAAAAAAAATCACCAGGATTTGAATTTCGAATTGACCTGAAGCAATCTTTTGTTTGCCTGCTTGTTTGTTTGAAATCACCAGTGAAGCAAAAAAAGTCAATTATTTACACTGTTCTACCTAGGATGTACCTGCCTAAAGGATGTGATAAACAATTTGCTTGACTGGTTACTGGCAGGGAATGCAAAACCTGCTGCAAAGGGTGAGAATCCTGGAGGAGCTACAAACTGGAGCTGCTCAAGGATGAGACCTCACCTGGAAGTCACCATCCCCAAAATGGAATTAATAGAGTGGAATGAATAGGATGGAATGAACAGAATAATAGAATCATGGAATATCCTGGGCTGGAAGGGAGACACAGGGATCATCCATCCAGCTCCTGGCCCTGCACAGACACCCCAACAATCCCACTCCTCCAAACCCTCCTGGAGCTCTGGCAGCCTTGGGGCCGTGCCCACTGCCCTGGGGAGCCTGGGCAGTGCCAACCACCCTCTGGGGGAAGAACCTTTCCCTGAGATCCAACCTGACCCTGCCCTGGCACAGCTCCAGCCCTTCCCTGGTCCTGTCCCTGCTCACCCAGAGCTGGAGCTGCCCCTTGGGAGGATGTTGAAGATCCCAATGAAGTTTGACCTCAGTCTGCTCCTCTCCAGCTGAACACACCAAGTACCCTCAGCTGCTCCTCGTGTGGCCCCTCCAGACCCTTCCCCATCCTTGTGTCCCTCCTTTGGACACTCTCCAACAGTTTTAGATCTTATTTATATTGTGGCACCCAAAACTGCCCCCAGGACTCGAGGTGAGGCTGCCCCAGGTCCGAGCAGAGCAGGACAATCCCCTCCCTTGCCCAGCTGAGGATGCTTTGCCTGCTTTTGCCCCCAGGACATTGGTGGCCCTTTGGTTGCCAGGGCTCTGCTGGGCCATATTCAAGTTGCCATCAACCAGGACCCCCCAGATCCCTTTCCCTGGGGCTGCTTTCCAGCCTCTCACTCCCCAGTCTGTCCCTACCTCCAGGTTTGCCCCATCCTGGGTTCAGAATCCCACACTTGGCTTTGTTAAACTTCACCCAGATGGCGACTGCCCAGCCCTCTGGTTTGTCCAGGTGCTGTAACTGCCCTCAGTTTTCCATTGAAACACAAACCAGAATAATAATTCACATCCAGCCAGAACTGTAATAAGCTTCATGTACCAACCCTCTCGATGCCCCCTCTGATAAGGGCTCCCAGAGGAAGCTCAGGGCAGCCTGTACGTGCAGCCAGGGCTAGAAAAACATGGATATCTCCCTCCCTGGGCAGCTCAAAGGCTTTCTGAGCCAAAGGTTATGGAGGTTGGGGAGGTCAGTGCAAGAAACAAGGCAGAGTGGTTTTGATCACCTTCAGCAGGGGCTTAATTAATCTCCTTGACTCTGCACCAAAACACATCAGGAAAACGCACACGCCTTGTTCTGCAGAGCTTGTGATTTCCCATAACTCAGAGCAGTAAAAAGTAACCCAGGGCAGTAATTTTTTATATCCTTTCAGTTCAGAACACAAATATGTATGCCCTTATATTCTCTTAGATGTCTACACAGATGCTTAAGGCGCTGGCACACCAAACCAATCCCCCTCGGGAAGGGCAGCGTGGGCGGGTGCAGGGATCCATCCCAGGGATTCATCCCAGCAATTCCCTCAGGCCAATCACACCTCCAGGGGGTTGCTGGTCTAGAGCAGACCTCCCCTGATCCCAAAGAGAGTCCACAACCAGATTTCATGTGCTGGAAGGAGCAGCCAAAGCTGTTTCTCTCCAATGACCTCCAGCCACAAGCCTTGAGAACACACCCAGAGGACACCGGGCTGCTCAAAGCCAATAAATCCTCTTTGCTTTCCCCTAATCTGCATTTGTGTTTGGTTAGTTCCTTCCCTGTGAATGCTTTAGGGATTTCAGCGTGGTGAATTCGAGTAGCAAAGGAAGAAATTCAGGATTCCAGGCAGAAAAAACACCTTTTGTTAAAGCAGAGAGCCCAAGATCTCTGCTGCCTCCACCTCAAAGCTTTGCTTTGCTTTATGACACCGTGTCCCCGAGGTGGTTTTGACTTAGTGCTCACTTCAGACACAGTCCATTCCTGTGATTTCCCCAGTGCTGGGAATCACAGGATTCTCCACAGGCAGCCACATCTCCAGCTGGGATGTTGCCTGGGGAGGGGGGTCCCTCTGCAGAGCTTTTATGACCTGAGATGTGAGTGTGTGAGAGCAGCTCGGCAGCTAAGCTGAGGAATTAGCTCTCCCAAGGAAGTTTGGGCTCCTCCTTCCCTTTGGATGGGCTGAGTGACCCTTTGGAGGTGCTGGGCTGTGCAGAGGGGCTGTGCTGGTCTTTCTGAGCCCCAGCCATGGGCTCTGGCTGTCCCCAAAGCCACCCAAAATAGATGCAGCGCTTTGCCCAGAGTCACCTTGGGTGGAGCTTTCTGAGGACAGATCTGCCCTGTCCTGACCTTGCCAGAGGCCAGGGCTCTCCTGGATTGTCTCCACCAGAGCTGGGGTCACATTTTGGCCCTGTTCCACCAGCTGCAGCATCCTGCACCCATGCCACATCCCCACTGTCTGCAGGCTCTGCCCAAGGGGACAACCTAGTTAAGACTGGACTTAACAAGCCTTTCACTTAAGGTCTTGAGCTGTCTCTTGGAACAATCTCTTTTCCATCCTTCCATTACCAAGCAGCTGCATCTGGGCCTGGAGAGGATGTTATTTCATGTCCTATTATTTCAACAGCACCTCGGAGCTACGAGGAGATTGAAGCTGCCTCTGTGCTTCCTCCCCAAATGTCAGGAACCTCGGCTCATGCACATGGTGTGGCTGTGACCTCTCTGCTCAGAGCTCTCCAGGGAAAGCAGATGTGATTTAAAGGTCAGCACAGGGGTGTAATTGCTGAGTAGAGTCCACAATGCCAGAGCTGTTTTTGTGAGGGGATGGAGAATTGATTATCGGGCTCCCGAGGCCGCCTGGCACGTCACAGTCGTTGCTGGGACAACTGGGGTCACTCTCACAGCACGAGGCTGCAGAGTGAGGGGTCGGTGGTGGAGCCCTCTCCTCTGAGACAGCTCTGGGCTGATGGAGAGCACAGAAACAGGGCCAGAGACAGGATCACAGTGTCCTCACCAGAGCACTCAGCACCCACGTGCCCGAGGAGGGGTCACCCCCTGCCCTCCTGCAGGGAGGGGCTGAGGTGCTGCTGCTGCTCCAGGAATTGCAGCAACGCAGACAGGATTTGTCAGCTTTGATAATATCCCTGACAGAAAGCAGAAACAGCCCCAGCTGGCTGCAGCAGTTGAGCAGAGAGCAAGCAGTGGAGGCATCCCCCCAAAACCTCCAGTGCTCCCTGCTCCCCCCTCTCCGTGTCCCTGCATCCCTGGAAGCTTGTTAGTTTTATCCATCCCTGCATCCCTGGAAGCTCATTAGTTTTACCCATCCCTGCCTGCTGCAACCATGTGGTGGGAGAGGACTTCTTACTTTTGTTCTTTTTTATTTCTGTATTAAATTTCTGCCCCTCTGGATCGTGCAAAGGCGACCTGCAAACCTCCTCCAGGCTCCAGAGGCCAAATGGAAAAGAAATGAATGTTTGCTCACCTGATGGGGGTTTGGTCACTGCCCAGGGGCAAGAGAGATGACTTGGGGTCTTCTCAGTGTGTTTGTGTTTGGCTTGACCATGTCTGGATCACCTGCAGTTGTTTATGGGAGGTTGAACATTCCATCCTTAAACAATCTTCTCCTTCCATGCTCCTTCCAAACCCCCCCTCTACCAGGGATGTTCTCCAGTTCTCCCTGGAGATCCTCTGCCCTTTGCAAGTGGCAGCTTTGCTCTTGCTCTCGAAAATCAATGGCAGTTGTGCTTTCCAAGGATCCTTTTTTGCCTCTCTTGCAGCACCTCTCCCTTTCCCCCTTCCAGCCCAGGGACTTTGCTCATCCAGAGGAGAAACCACACATGTCAAGGACTGGTGGAAAGGAGACTTCAGGGTTTCTGGCTTGCTGAGGCCAATCCAGAATTGCCTGTTGCCACCCCTTGGCAGGAGCAAAAAAAGGCAAAGGAATCCTGTCCCCTGGGGAAAGAGAAGGGTGGGATTTGTTGACATCCCATGGGTGTTATTCCTTGTCTCCCTCCAGCCCTGGGGATGGCAGCACCACAGCAGTGGGATCCAGCAGCACCACAGCAATGGGATCCAGCAGCACCACAGCAATGGGATCCAGCAGCACATTTGGAGGCACTGATGTCCCTGGGTGCAGAAAGGTCCATGCCATTGGTGTCTGAAGGTCTCCACAGGGTGCCCAGAGCCACGTTGGACTCGATGATCTCACAGGTCTTTTCCAACCTAAATGATTTAACGATTCTCTGTAGTGCTGGTGTTCCACTGCACCCCAAAAACCCCCCTTCCTGCACCTCTGGAGCTGGTTGGAGGCTGTTCCATCATTATCAGGAGCTCAGCTGTCCCCCCAAGGGGTGGGCAGCAGGTACCCCATGTGCTTGTGCAACGCTTCCCTGGAGGTACAGTGAGATCTGGAACTAAACAATGACAGGATGAGAGGGTCAGGTTGGACAGCAGGAGGAATTTCTGCCTGGAAAGGGCTGTCAGGCCTTGGAAGGGGCTGCCCAGGGAGGTTTAGAGTCCCCATCCCTGGAGGTGTCCAAGGAAGGGCTGGCTGTGGCACTCAGTGCTCTGGTGGGGATCAGTCCCAGGTTGGACTCGATGACCCTGGAGGTCTTTTCCAGCCTCAGGGATTCTGGGATTCTGTGACTCTGTGATGCTGAGCCAGGTAACTTCCCTCAGGAGGAGCAACCCCCCCTTATGGGCTTCCTCAGCCCCATCTGCCTAAAGACATAAACTGTGCTGAGGGTCCTGGGGCAGGGGGGAAATGTTGCACTGCCTGAATAAATTCCCATCTGTGCTAAAGCTGCCAAAGCCCTGCACTGAACCCTTCCTGTAAACAGGCTGCATTAGGAATGAATCAATCATGGATCAGGGATGAGAGAGGGGAAAAGAGCTGAGTGTGCATGTGGGTGTGGGATTGTGTACCTGGGAGAGAGAGGGGGGAATCAATGGAGGAGGAAACTCCTTCCTTGTAGCACTCACTGTGTTTTACTCCTGGATCCAAGTGGGGAGAAATAAAGGGATTGGCTCTGCTGCTGCAGTGGTACCTTCTTTTTTCAGCCCTCAGGGGAATGGTACCTGAGAATAGACAGTGACACCCAAGGAAATATTCCTTTCACCTCTTTTAAGCTTAAAAAGTCTTGACTTCAGACATCAGAGGAGAGGAGATGTAACTCCAGCTGCACCTGGAGGTTTCCAGCAGGAAATTGAGGGTTGATCCCTTCTCCTGCCTGAGCCAGGGCTTGCTCTGGCTGCATCCCAATTACCAGTAGCCAAAACCTCCCTGACTTTATTCCACCAGCTCAAGGGCTGTGTCCAGCTCCTGTGTCCAGAGCTTCATAAATCCTGATGGTGCAGCTGCACTTGTGCTTGGGAATTTCACCAGTTGCAAAGGTTTCCATGGATTTGCAGGGTTTTAGTATGGCAGTATCAGAACTGCAGGAAAAAACCTGAGGGGACACGGGCCTTTTCCTAGAAAATATGTCTTCTGGTGCCCCTGGGGGCTCAGGATGGACTGTTCAGCCACTGGATTTCTCCAGCCACAGAAAACTTTCCTTGCTGGGACCCTCCTGAATGGAGAGTGACCCACTGAGAGAGGAGACATCCCTTCATTAATGCCCTCAACTGGTTGGGAAAACCCTCCTAATTAGCACCTCCTTCACTAGGAAATGACTTCCTTCAGATGCAACAGAACTCAAGGCTGGGGGAACTGGGATTGTCCAGCCTGGAGAAGAGAAGGCTCCAGGGAGATCTGAGAGCCCCTTCCAGACACTAAAAGGGCTCCAGGAGAGCTGGAGAGGGACTTGGGACAAGAGCCTGGAGGGACAGGACAAGGGGGAATGGCTTCCCACTGCCAGAGGGCAGGGATAGATGGGATATTGGGAAGGAATTGTTGGCTTTGAGTGTGGGGAGGCCCTGGCACAGGTTGCCCAGAGAAGCTGTGGCTGCCCCTGGATCCCTGGAAGTGTCCAAGGCCAGGCTGGATGGGGCTTGGAGCAACCTGGGCTGGTGGAAGGTGTCCCTGCCCATGGCAGAGGATGGGACTGGATGGGCTTTAATGTCCCTTCCAACCCAAACCATTCCATGATTTTATGAACTTCTCTCTTTTGTATGATGGGATTTTGTATCTCTGCCTTTTATTCTTCTACTAAGGGTTTGAAATGTGTTATAAAACACTGAGAAGTGTTTGTGGCTGATGACTTTCCAGGTTAAACCTCTGTTCTACTCAGGCCTGAAACAACAGAAGGAATCAGACCAGGAGCTACTGTCAGTCCCTTGGTGGGTCCAACGCTGAAAAATATGACTCCTTCTCCCAACAAATCAGAAATGATCCTGGAAAATGGTCTCCTGAGATAGTCTGGAGCAGCAGGAGGAGTGAGGGAGCTGGGGGGCTCAGCCTGGAGAAAAGGAGGCTCAGGGGGGACCTTCTGGCTCTGCAACCCCCTGACAGGAGGGGGGAGCTGGGGGGGGTCGGGCTCTGCTCCCAGGGAACAAGGGACAGGAGGAGAGGGAACAGCCTCAAGTTGCACCAAAGGAGGTTTAAACTGGATTTTAGGAAAATTTCTTCATGGAAAGGGTTGTCCAGCCCTGGCACAGCTGCCCAGGGCAGGGGTGGAGTCCCCACCCTGGAGGGATTTAAAAGCCCTGTGGATGTGGCACTTGGGGACAGGGGGCAGTGGTGGCCTTGGCAGTTGGACTCTGATCTTGGGGGGCTTTTCCAACCTGAACCATTCCATGGAACATGTACATTTAGTAGCCAAAGTCTAGAGGCTGCAGCATCTCATCAACCAACCCAAAATAGTCAAGCATATGCAGGGAGAAAAAGCTCAAAATAAACAAAACCACAATCTGCTCTTATAAAAATACATTTGAATAGTGTGTGCACAACAGACTGGGTTCCCCTCAGGGCCTTTCCAACATTGCTGAGGGTTCCAATGGGTAACAGCTCTGAAATGTGACATATTTTCAGCCCTAAAAAACTTGGAGTTGTAGTAATTACTGACTCTTTTCTATAAGCAGGAATATATTGGCATCCTATTATATTGTATATTATTTCCAAATGACAGCAGACACAATGACAGCCTCAGCAGTTTATTTTTGGAGGAGAGGAGGTTTAAAGGTGGTTACAGGGGAAGTGATGCTGGGGCTCTGATGGGTGGCAGGAACTTCATCTCTGCTTAAAACCAAACCATCCAGGCAATCCCTGCTCCTTCAGCCTCACGTGGTATCAAGCCAGGGCAGCAGAAATCACTGGAATTAACCTCCAGGAGCTCCCTGTGGAAATCCTGTTTGCAGTATCACTGAGGCTCCACTAACCTGGTGTTTGGCAGCTGGAGAAACCACAGTGAGTGGTGAGTAATTGAAAAAAAAA
>NW_020885447.1:0-10239 GCF_003945725.1 Corapipo altera
GAAGAGCCCCTGGACTGGACCAGGGTGTGGTGAAGTGTCCCTGGACTACCAGGGCTTGTGGGGAAGTGTCCCTGAACTGGACCAGGTGTTCCTGGATGATACAGCTGGGAACAATCCAGAGTGGAAAATTTGGGGAACAAAGGATAATCAGTCATCCCATGAAAGCCTTGGAATATTCCCTGCCTGAATCGCGACCCAAATGGAACAGTTTGGATACAATTCTCAAATATTTTGGAACCTCCAGTCATTCCTGACACCAGGATGGAAATTCAGCAGATAACTAAAGCCAGTCCCCTTGGGAGCCCACAACCAGTGGGGCTGAGGGAGGCCCTGGCAGCTCCCCAGCACCTCCCTCTCAGTGGGACACCTCTGGCAGCCTCTCCCAGCTCGGGAACCCTCCAGTTTGCAACACTCCAAAGTCTGTCACTGATGTCCAGGACAATTCTGATCCCCCTCAACAAACACTCCTTCAGCTGTGACCCTTGTCTGTTGGGAAACACAAAGGGATTTGTGGCAGTGTTTCCCCAGCAACAGGAGAATTCTTTTCAGAGGGACCTTTCTGCAGCCAGCTATTGCTGTGTCCACACATCTCTGCCTGGGTGTGAATTGACTGTGGTGTGAATTGTTATTGTGAATCTATAATTCAGTCAATATTAAAATTATAGCACATGCTATTGAATCACCTGATAATTGTTCAATTGCTCAGTGATTAAGTGCTACTAATGCCTTTTGCCCCCTTATCTTTGGATCCAAATCCTTTGCACCCTGACCCTCTTGCATCCCAAGGCTCTGTGTAAATCATTCCCTTTCATAAAAAAATATATATTTTTTGTGACACCTACTTTAAAGTCTTCCTGCTTAGCTAAACTACAAAACAACTCCAATTAGCTGTAGAAGTCTTGAAGATTTGAAAACAATTAAATAAAAATAAATAATTTGGTTTTCAGTGTTTTAATGAGCCCCACAGTGTGTTTGGAGTTGCATCAGCTGTCAGTCCAAGATGGGCCATGTCAGAACCGGTGACGCTGGGGGGTGAGGAGCAAGGTTGATCATCCAGGGTCAGTGTGGATCTCCTGAGGAGACACTCAGCATCAAGATCACTTGGAGAACACCTCTATCACCTCTTCTCTGAACTAAAAAATAGCCATCATTGAATTAAAAAAAAATACAAATTTTGAAGACTTGTTTTAAAATTGCCTTGAAGACAATTAAAGGAAAACAAGGACATCCTGAGGGATTTCTGGAATTTAATGAGCCCCATGGTGTGTTTGTAGCCCAGCCCATGATCCTGAGGTACTGAGAGAAGATTGAAGCAGCTGCTGAAGAAGTCAGAAGCCAAACTGCAAGTGCCTTGAAGCATTGCTGGGCCCCACTGAGGGCAGGCACTGACAAAGCCTCCCCAGGGACTCCTTGGAGCAGCTCCTTGGAGGCCAGGAGTGCAGGCAGACAAAGGCTCTGGGCAGGCCCCTGCAATGCTGAGCAAAGCCTGCCTTGGTTTTGTGGAGCACAAAGGCCAAGGCCTGAGCCCCAGGCCCTGGCCCAGCAGATCCTGTCCCTCCCGGCTGGCTCAGGGCTGTTTGGGGGCAGTGGGATGGGAGGGGGAGGAACAACAAAGGCCTAAAACAGGGAAACCCCTGCCAGGCTCCTGAGGGAGGGGCAAGGCAGAAACCAAGTGCAGAACCTGCCAGGCAAGTTGCTTGTGGTGGCCTGAGTGGCAGAGGCAGCTGCCAGAGGCAAGGGGACAAAGGCCTGGGTGCCCTTGGGCCTTGCAGCCCTGCCAGAGCCCTTGGCCATCTCTCCTGCAGGCTGTCCTGCCCTGGCCCTGCTGCTGCTCTGGCCTTGCAGGCTGCACACACCCCTCCTGCTTTCCCACCCCCCTCCCAGCAGCATCTCTAGACCCTCCCTGATGTCTCTGCACCAGCTCTGGCTGTTCCCTGCAACACAAAGCCATGGGCTGATCCTGACTCCCTCTGGGGGACCTCTTGCACCACAAGGGTCCCCGTTGAGTGACATTACTTTTTCCTCACCTTCAGTCTGAACCTTCCATGCTACTCTTTGTGGAGATTTCATTCTATTTCCAAAACAGAGAAAAGCTCCATCCTGTCACATCTCCTCTAGACCCTCTCCAGTTCTTCCTCATTCCTCCAGGATGGGGAACCTCACAGACAGACAGACCAGTCCAGATGTGGTGACCCCAGGGCTGAGTCCAGGGGGATGACAACTCCCTTGTCTGGGTGCCCACACTCCCCCCAAGGCAGCCCCATGTGCAGTTGGTCTTAAATCAAGGGGCCATTCTGATTCTTTGTAATGTCACGGAATCAAGTGGCACTGTGACACTGCAGGGCCTCATGGAACCAAAGGAATGCAGGGACACTGTGGAATCTCATGGAACCAAGGGGCCATTGTGACAAGGGCCCATTCCATGACTCTTTGGAACAAAAGGAACTCTGAGACATCTCAGAACCCCATGGAACCAAGGGACCACTGTGACACTGAAGAGTCTCATGGCACTCACTGTGCCTCCACAGAACTCCATGGAATCAAGCAGAGCCGCTGCCTCCCCCCCGCCACCGCAGGGACTGGAGTCGCCGGCTCTGCCCCGCTTGGACACCTCTGGAGTCAGCGTGTTCTTGGGCAGCACAACTGATCTCAGACCAGAGAGTTTCCCACATTTTGCTTTGATCCCTTTTACCGTGGTTTTCTTTTTTTTTTCTTTGTTCATTCAGAGGGAAAAGGGGGAAGGGAGGCACGTGTTGATCCCTGTTTGTATCTCTTTAGAAAAGGGAGTTGGGGCAGGGGGGGAGAGAGGAGGCAATTTCTCTCTCTGCTGTTACTTTGAACTGTTCTGTTGGTATTGCCGTTTTTGCTGCTATATTTCTCATCAGCAAACTCTTATGTTTTCATTTATACCTTCTTTGTATTTTGTCTCCTTGTATTGGTGGGGAATAAAAGAGGAGTGAATTCATTTTATTGGAGTTCCTACCCCAATATGTGTCCTCAAACCAGGCATCATCCACAAAGAACTTGAAATTACATTTTGTCCCTTTGTACAGAGACATAAAAAAGATGTTCTCTAGTGGTGTTCAAGGGCTGGTCACTGAGGGATTTCATCAGGAAGTTGCTGCCAAGAAGTTGGGGTTGATGGAATTCCACCTGAAGTCTGGAAACATGGGGGCCTTGCACTCCATGCTAAATTTCATGAGTTTGTGGTGCGCTCTTGGGAACTAGGCGAACTACCATCAGACCTTCGTGATGCAGTCATGATCACTTTGTATAAGAAGAAAGGTACTGAATCAGACTGCTCAAATTACGTGGTATTACTCTGCTCTCCATTGCTGGCAAAATCCTAGCAAGAATACTCTTGAACAGATTAATACCCGCTAGAGCAGAAGGAATTCTACTTGAAAGCCAGTGTGGTTTCAGAGCCAACAGGAGTACCACAGACATGGTGTTTGTTCTCAGACAACTGCAGGAGAAGTGCAGGAACAGAACAAAGGTCTCTATGGAACCTTTGTCAACCTCACCAAGGCTTTCGATACTGTGAGCAGAAAAGGTCTGTGGCAGATTTTGGAACGTTTAGGTTGTCCCCCCAAGTTCCTTAAAATGATCATCTCACTCCATGAGGATCAACACGGCCAAGTCAGATATGGCAATGCACTTTCTGAGCCCTTTCTAATAACCAGTGGTGTGAAACAAGGCTGCGTTCTCACATCAACCCTATTCACAATCTTTTTCAGCAGGATGCTCCAAAGGGCCACAGCAGACCTCAATGATCAGGACGGTATCTACATTCAATACTGTACTGATGGAAGCCTATTCAACTTAAGGCGACTGAAGGCCCACACTAAGACCTTAAACCATCTTGTCCGGGAGCTGCTTTATGCTGATGATGCTGCCCTCATCTCCCACACAGAAGCAGTTCTGCAGCATTTAACATCCTGCTTTGCAGATGCTGCTGAGCTCTTTGGGCTGGAAGTCAGCTTAAAGAAGACAGAAGTTCTCTATCAACCAGCACCTCAGGAAGTCTTCCATCATCCCCATATCACCATTGGCCAGTCAGAGCTCAAATCAGCCCAGCAGTTTAATTACCTGGGTAGCCTCATCTCCTCAGACGGTAAGATGGATGGAGAGATAGACAACAGGTTAGCAAAGGCATAGAGAGATTTGGAAAGCTTCATAAAAGACTTTGGCGAAATAAACACCTGAAGAAAAGTACCAAGATCAGTGTTTACAGAGCCATAGTGCTGTCTACTCTCTTATACGGATCTGAATCATGAATCATCTACCGCCACCACCTGTGACTCCTCGAACGCTTCCATCAACGCTGTCTCTGCACAATCCTAAACATCCACTGGTCAGATTATGTGACCAATACATCTGTTCTAGAACAAGCAGCAGTCACAACTATTGAGGCCATGTTGCTGAGAACACAGCTGCAATGGGCAGGGCACGTCTCCAGGATGAAGGACCACTGCCTCCCTAAGATCCTGCTTTATGGTGAACTTGCCACCGGCTACCGCAAGAGAGGAGCCCTGAAGAAAAGATACAAGCATTCCCTGAAACAACATCTCAGCTTTGGCCATATTGGTCATCATAACTGGTCTACTCTTGCCTCCAATCGGGAGGCCTGGAGACACAGCATCTGTAACGCTGCTGATGCTTTTGAGAACGCACACAGGATCACCCTTGAGGAGAAAAGACAACGCAGAAAGAACCGTGCCTTGCAGAATATACCACCTAAGGAGTCTTTCTGCTGTGCCTTTTGCAACCAGACATGCCTATCTCATATTGACCTTTTTAGCCACCAATGAGCTTACAACAAACATGGGTAGAGCCCTTCCCAAATCTTTGTTCACGAAGCCCAGCCATGATGAGTATTCTTACTGGATATGACTGTGATATATGTACATCTATATTTTTGCTCTAGCTCTGCTAGTTGTTTTTTTTTTCTCTCTGGGAAGTAAGTTTTTCGCTGGGTCTCAGGGACTTTGCGGGAAGCCAGGTCCAAAGCAACACACGGCTGCAGCACAGGGCTTGCTGCCGTGTCACCTCCTGGGGTGCTGGGCCTGGGAGGACACAGGGGTCCCAGAGTGGGGCACTGTGTGGGGACACAGGGAGAACTGTGGCTGCCCAGGCTGGAGAAGAGAAGGGTTTGGGGTGACCTTGCAGCCCCTTCCAGTTCCTAAAAGAGGCTCTGAGAGAGCTGGAGAGGGATTTTGGACGAGGGCCTGGAGTGACAGGACAAGGGGGAATAGCTTCACAGCGGCAGAGGGCAGGGTGACATTGGCAGTGGCCCTGAAATGGAGTGAGAAGGCTCGGGCAGCAGCTTGTCCTTTAGCCAAGGCGGCTTCTACCAGGGAAAGCCCAAACCAAGGGTCAGCTTGTCCCACAAGCCTGGGGGTAGGGGTACTGAGGGGGGAACATCCCGCTGCCTGTGGGACAGCCCAGGAAGGACACGGTCGGCTCGGCACACTCAGCACCGCGCAGCTGAAGGACACCAGGGCTTTGGGCACGTTCTTGCAGCTTTATTGAGCCCCAGTCCTTTAGCCAATGCAAGCTGCACCTCTGCCGGGCTCATGGCCAGCAGCAGCGCAGTGCTTGCAGGAGGCCTCTTGGTCTTTGCTGCACGCAAGGACTCCTCAGAATGGAGGTTGTCTGAACTGCCAGGGAGCTGACAGAGATGTCCCAGTCATTCTCCAAGGGCTGAAGTGCTGTGAGGAAAAGAAATATAGCCCAGATCAAACCCCACGTCTGCAGAGAGCCTCTGGATTCCCGACAGACCACGCTCCCCACTCACCGCTCAGGATGTCAGCCTGACTGTCCGTGGTCTGCTCCCTCAGGCGCCGTGTGATGAGTCCTGGGCACAGAGCTCCATTAGCCCCTGCTCCCCAGCCTGCTCCCAGCAGCAGGGTCCCCAGTCCTACCCTCCTCCCCCTCAGCAGGGCTGAGCCCAGGAGCCCCCAGAAGCTCAGGGCAGTGGGACTGAGCAAGGCGGCCACCAAGCCCCGCTGCGTGGGCAGGGCTGGCAGAGGGAGGCAAGGCCCTGCCTGGGGTGACTGGGGCTGGGGCAGCCCCAGGACTGCCCCTCGTTCTGGGGTAGCAGTGGCACAGGGGCCAGGCTGCCCCCAGAGGCACCGCAGGGGCTGGCACTCACCGATGAACCTGACGGCCGCCAGGCGCACGTTGGCCTGAGGGTCCTGCAGGTAGGGCAGGCTCTGGTGGATGAAGTCTTCAGCCCTGTTCCTGCTGTTCTGAAGCTGCAGAGAGAACAAGGCATGTCTCTGCAGGGCTGTCACTGGGGCAGTTGGCTGGAGCAGTGCCTCCTGCCAGCAACTCTGGGACAGAGAGGCCTCCCCTTCTGCTGGCTCCAGGGAAGGGACAGGGGCCAGCAGAAAAGCCCCTGGGGCTCTGTTCTTGAGGGCAGCAAGAGGGATGCAGCTCCAGGCTCTGCCCAGCTGCAGAGCCCCCAGCCCAGACATGGCATGGGGGCAGCCCTCCCCCAGCCCGGGCCCCTCAGCTTGTCCTTACCAAGCACGCTCCAAGCTCCCACAGCCGCTCTCTCTGCAGCAGGTGCTTGAGCGTCCTCCACTTCAGCAGCTCGGCGGCAGCAAGAAGGGCTTCCCTGGAGGCCTGCAGGACAGCAGGAGCTGAGAGATGGCCCGGGGACCTGGGCAAGGAGACATCTTGGCTCTGTTCCTGGGGGATCCTGCCTTTAGGAAGCTGGGACATGCCCTAGCCCAAATGTCTGGGAGCCTTCTGGGGACAGCCCTGGGGGACAGGCGTGGAGGCTCAAAGGCCTGGCCTCTGACACAGCCTGTGGGGATGCCCCTGCTCAGGCCATGGTGGTCACGGGCTGCTGCCGAGCCCTGCAGGAGCAGGCAGGGCAGGTGTTGCACAGGGCCGTGCCAGCTTCTCCGGCCCTGCTGGCGCTGGCTCCGCACGGACCTTCCCCCGGGCTGTGCTGGGGGAGCGCTGCCCGCTGCCAGCAGCCCTTGCCCCGATGCCCAGGAGCCCTGGGGGGTGTCAGCTCAGCCCTCTGTGTGTCAGGGCTCAGCCTTCAGCGCTGTACCTTGGCCACGCTGGGGACCTGGTCGCTCATGCGGAAGAGGAGAGGCACCAGTGCCCACCACACCTCCTTCCTCATCCTCTTCTCATCCCTGCCCACCACCAACTGCAGCAGCTCTGTCAGCATGCGGATGGACAGCTCTCGCAGCTCGCTGCACTCCTGGCAGGAAGCAGGAAAAGGGAGCTTTGCAAACAGCAGCTCCCTGCCCACAGTGAAGAGGGCCGTCATCATGGCTGCGGGGAGGGCAGCGGCTCCGGCCTCACATCCCAGAAGAAGGAGCACTGGGCAGCACGGCCCAGAAGCCATCCCAGGAGAGCCCAGGGGAGTGGAGCTGGCTCCAAGTGCTGCTCGCAGGGCTGGGCTGCAGGGCAGCTGTCATTGCCCAGCGCCCATCTGAGGGGTTCAGGCTCCACCTCAGCCTTACCGAGTCAAAGAGGGGCAGGAGCCTCCCCACAAGCTGCACAGCGATGAAGCTGGCCTTGCTCTTCTTCAGCTGACACAGAACGTTTTGCAAGGCCAGCAGGATCTTCATCTTGGCATCTTCGCTGCCAGCTTGCAGGATCTTCACCATGCCCGGCAGGAAGAGTTCAATGTTTCTGGCCTGTAGAGAGAAGAGAATGTCCACTGGGTGAAGAGGGCTGTGCCTGAAAAGCTCCTCAGGCAGCCACCCCAGGCCCCACTGTGGCAGGGAGGGCGTTTGGAGCAGTCACCCCACATTGTGAGTGCCAGGCCAGGCCAAGCCACTGCTTTCCACACAGCCCCAGCCCCCGTTTACCGACAGGGCTGCCCCTGACCCCGCCCTGCTCACCATCTCGGCTCTCTGCGACAGCCCGACGAGCCCTTCCAGCAGCAGCCTGGCCGTCCTCACGTTTGGACAGCCCTGATGGCTCTCGACAGAGTCGGGCTCCTCAGCCAACTCCTCCCACTCAGCCTTCCTGGAGGATGACTGCAGGAGCAAACAGAGCTGTGAGGGGCTGGCAGAGCCTGCAGGGCTGGTGGGAGGGGACCAGGGCCTTTAGTGGTCACTCACAGCCATGGGCTGGGTGCGGGGGCCTTCTGCGGAGCAGCGGAAGCACTGTCTGCGCAGCAGGTTGGCAAAGTCCTCCAAGATCTTGGCCAGCGTCTCCGGCATGGAGGACATCAGCTCCCACAGCTCCGGCGCAGTGCTGGAAGGCAGAGCGCTGTCAGCAGGGCTGCCTCAGCCCCAGTGCTGTGGCCTGGAGCAGCCCCCCAGAACCTGCCCCTTGGAGCCCTGGCTGCGCGTCCCCGGGGGCCCTGCCCGCGCGGGCAGGACGGGGCTGAGGGCGTGTTCCCCGTGGGGCTGGAGCACCGGGCTGGCTCTGGGCTGGCTGGGCCAGCTTTTGCTGCTGTGAAGCCAGCCCAGCCAGCAGGGCTGGAAAGCGTGGGGGGATGGAGGGCCTGACTCTGCAGGCTGTCCCGCAGCGTTCCTTGGCTCTGGCAGCCAGAGAGTCTCAGGGTCCCTCTCCCCACAGGGAACAAGCCCACCCTCAAGGCCATCAGGGCCAGTACCTGTCTCCTTGAAGAGCCGCCTTACACAGGAGGATGACCACTGTGGTGGGGTACAGGTTGGTCATCAGGCGAAGGAGCGACTCTGCTTTCTCCCACGCTGCCTGTGTGCTGCAGTATGGCAGGCTCTCAAGGATGCTGCTGACTATCTTGGGCGCCTGCAGGGGATACAGGTGAGGATGGCACTGCCCCCGGAGTGCAGCCATGTGCTCAGTTGCCCTTCCCATTCCTCTCTGCTGCCTTGAGGTGGCTTGGGGGGGCCCGAGTCACGTGTGCTCGGGAGGGAGGGATGCAGAGAGGAACAAGGCCCAAGAGGGCTGAAGGGCACAACAATGCAGCCACAGGCCACTTACGTCCGTCAGCCAGACGTCCGGGTCCTCCAAGGCCACATCCAGCAGGCTGCTGGGCACCTGCTGGTCGAGGATGCTGGCATCGCCCAATGCCTCAATGGCTGCGAGGATGATGTCTGTCCTCTCGTGGGGATGCAGGTATTTTCCAAAGGCCTATGGCAGCAAGGAAGGAAGACATGTCACGCTGAGTGCCCTGACGGTGCTGCTTGGCTGAGCAGCTCGAGGGGCCCTGGCCGGACGTGCCCACCACTGCTGACAGCAGTGCCCACAGCAAAGCTGGCAGCAGTGCCTGCAGTCCCTGCATGGCAGAAAATGAGCAGAGAGGGCCCTCCTGCTGGGGGAGGATGGCTCATGGCCACAGGCTGCTGGCCCCACTGAGAACCAGGGACTTGCTGGTGACCAGGAGCACTGGAGTTCCTGCCGGGGCTGAAGCTGCTGCTGGGCCACTGGAGTGCAGCCCTGGTGCTGTCCCTGCTCAAGGACGGTGGGAACCCTCTCCCCAGGGAGCTGAGGGCACTCCAGCCACACTGCTGTGGGGTCCTTTGGCTCACACCAGTGCCCTGCTGGTGCCATGGACAGGAGTCCCAGCAAGGGCGCAGCTCCTTACCTTGGCACAGTCCCTGGCGCTCAGAGAACACAGCGCGGAGGTGGTCACGGCTTCCCGGTGGACTTGGTCTGCTCTGTCCTTTAGCCTGGATTCCACTAAACACCAGGGCAAACACACAAGAGTCAGGAAGGCAGAGCAGCTTTGCCAGCAAGCTCACCAAACCACCCTGGCATCTGCTGGCAAGGGGGCAGGACAGGAGCAGTCCAGGATTTCGGGAGGGCATCAGGAACAGCTTCTTGCTACAGGCGCTGGAGGGGCCAGCCAGGGTGGGGGATCTGCTCTTCCCCACCAGGGAAGACGTGGCTTTGGGACAGGGAAGTCAAGAGGAGCTTTGGCTGTAGGGCCCACAAACCAGTGGGCTGCAAGATCCTGAAAGGAAGGGGAGGAAGGAGAGCAGCAGCAAACAGATCCTGGCCTTGAGCAGAGCACTCAGCCTCTGCAGCAAAGGGGCAGCTGGGAAAATCTGGGAAGCAGCTGGGAGGGGCAAAGGAGGTAAGGAAGCAGACCTCTCACGAGATAGAGCAGATGAAGCCCAGCACTGCTCTGCCTTTTTTACTTACAGATGAAGTCAGCCAGGGCAAAAAGAGCATGGAAAGCTGCACAGTTTGTCTGTTCCTCGGAGAACCGGAAAAGGATGAGACGCCCCAGCAGCTTTCCTAGGAGCGGGAGCTGGATCTCCCCAGAGCAGA
>NW_020885447.1:10339-14469 GCF_003945725.1 Corapipo altera
CCCAGGGCTGGATTGCTGGAGAGTGCAGGCTTTGCAGAGCCCTGCATCCCCGTCTCTCAGAGCAGCCATGTGGGCAGCAGCCCTGGCATGGAGAGCAGCAGGGATGGGGGCATGGCCTGGCTGGAGGGGGCCTGGTCCTTACCTGCAGAGTGGAATAGTCGGACAGCACACGGGTCAGCACATCGATCCTTGCCATGGCCCTCTCCCTCACAGCCTCTCTCTCGCATCTGGTGAAGTCCAGCAGCAGCTGGGACAAGAGAAGCAGTGGGTGAGCCCTGGGAGCAGACTCCAACACCAGCAGCAGCACAGTTCCACTGCTGGGTTGCACTCGCCCCATCCCTCAAGGCTTCCTCTCCCCTCCAGCAAAGCCTGCAGTGGGGTGTCTGCCCCTGGATTCCCGCCCAGGTTGGGCACAAAGGCCCAGAGCCAACCTCATGGTCAGGCAGGAGGGCAGGTGCCACCCTCTGCAGCCCCTGTGCTCCACAAGAGCCTGGGGCCTGCCCCAGCTTCCCCACAGGAGGTGGGCACCCTCCCTGCAGGGCACTCTGCCTGTTCAGCACTGCTCTGGGGAACACTCAGCCAGGAGTGGGCAAACCCTCCCCTCCAGGCTGAGGAACAGCTCTGGGACTCCCCCCTTTTTGCTTGTGCCAGACCTCCAAGATGCCCTGCAGCTCCTCGCTGACTCGAGAGGCAGGAAAGCTGAGCACCACTGTCCTCAGCATGCTGTCCATGGAGTTGAGGGTCTGCAAGGAACACAGAGAGCAGTGGCAGTCATTCTGCTGTTCTTCCCAGCACCAGGAGAGCTACCCGAACCCCCTGTGCCACAGGAGGAGGAGGAGGATGCCCACACTTCCCTGGAGAGACATGGGCATAGACAATCTGCGAGGGCAGAGCAGCCTGTGGCACGGGATGCGGCCAGGCCCACGGGAAGGGGACAGAGGCACGAGGGGGGGAAAGACCCTGCCCTGCCTGGGATCCCTGCTCCTGTGGCACCATGGGGTAGCCAGGGAGCAGTCCAGAGGGGTTGGAGGGCCCTGGAGCTCACCCAGCACTTACCTTCATATAGAGGGCAAGGTCCCCTTTTGGCATTTCCTTCTCTGCAGGCAGCCAGAAGACACTTGAGAAACACGCGTGGAGGAGGCTTTTGGCTTTGCCCTCCAGCGCTGTGTCCACCAAGCTGCAGGGAGAGGGCAGGACACTGGTTGCACACGGGTGCTGGGAGCAGCCCCTCGACAACTGGTGAAGGTGGCATCGGACCTCTGGGCCAGGGGGCCCATGACGGATGGGCAGGTACCTCAATTTCTCCAGAGCCAGCATGGAAAGATGCCGAAGGTCTGTGCACAGCTGGTCCCTTGGCTCTTCTTCCAGCAGCGCCTGCAGAGCACAACCGGGATGGCACCTGGCAGCTGCCAGCAGCCAGGGCCTCCAGTCCCTGACCCGCCCAAGCGCTGTCTGCACAGGCTGCCTGTGCCAGGGGGCTTTGCTCCCTTCAACACATTGCCAAGAGTGCCCTCACCTTGATGTTCTCTGCCAGCTGGTACATGTCACAAAACAGATCCAGGCCCTGGGTCAGGCCGTACTTCAAGGCGCTTCGGCACAGCACGGAGATGCTCTGCAGAAATGTGGCCTTGTCTCTCTCCTCCTGCCAGCCAGGGGACAGAGACACAAACACGGATTGTGAGTGGGCCGACACAGCCAGCGGGACCGCAGCACTGGGGGTACAGTGCCCTGAGGGAGAAGAAGCCCTGCCCTGCCAGCACCCCTCCAGCAGCCTGGCAGCAGAGCCCCTGCCAGCAGACAGCAGCACAGCTGCCCTCCAGCTGTCCACAGTTACCTTGTTGGGGCTGGTGACAAAGGCCAGGATGGAATCAACAGCTTCCTGCTCCTCCTTGTAGATGGGCAACCAGCTGACATCTAACGGGGAAAAGAGCAGGGAGAGCTGCAGAGGGTCCAGTGAGAGGAGGGGGTCGAGGATATCTGCCCTCCACCCAGCTCTCTGCCCACTGCCTTGGCACAGACTTCCCTTGCAGCTCCTGGCTGGAGGGTGTCTGGCAGAGGAGCTGCCATGCCTGGGAAAGCCCCAGTGCCCCGGGCTGAGAAAGGCAATGGCAGACAGGCAGGAAAGGCCCAGGCTCCCACAGCACGGCTGCCTCCTGCCAGCCCAGCTGGCCCTCGCTGCCCACAGCCCAGAGCCCCTCTGCCCTGTCCTTCTTTGGGAGAGGCTGTGCTGGGGCCACGCTCCAGCCCTGAGCAGTCCCAGCTTTCAGGCAACATCATGGCTGATCCCCGGAATCCCCGCTGTCAGCTGGCCAGGAAAGTGGGATCCCGGTGTGCTACAGGGTGTGCTGGTGGGCCCCAGCCCTGCCCAGCCCCACAGGGCCCCTCACTCACCGAGCTTGAGGGGCTGCATGGTGGTCACCTCGTAGGAGGATGGAAGCTGCAGACCTGGAGAGCGGCTCTCCTGGGAAGAGCTGTCTTCCATCCAGGCCTGCCTGGGGCAGGCGGGAGGTCTCTTCTCCATCCTGTGAATCAAAGAACACAGGGGAGCCTGCCTACGGAGGGCGTCCAAATGGTGGAATTGAACACCCTGGGGAAAAATGCCGCGGCCAAATCGCCTCAGGCAAAGTACCTCAGGCAAAAGGCCTCAGCCAAAGGCCTCAGCCAAAAGGCCAAGGCAAAGTGCCTCAGGCAAAAGGCTAAGGCAAAGCACCTTGGCCAAAAGGCTAAGGCAAAGCACCCTGGCCAAAAGGCCAAGGCAAAGTGCCGCAGCCAAAAGGCAAAGGCAAAGTGCCGCAGCCAAAAGGCAAAGGCAAAAGGCCTCAGCCAAAAGGCCAAGGCAAAGAACCTCGGCCAAAAGGCCAAGGCAAGTGCCTCAGCCAAAAGGCCAAAGCAAAGAACCTCAACCAAAAGGCCAAGGCAAAGTGCCTCAGGCAAAGCGCCTTGGCCAAAAAGCCTCGGCCCAAATGCCTCAGGCAAAAATGCTTTGGCAAAACGCCTCAGCAAAACACAAAGTTCCCACGGGGTCACCAAGGGTCGTGGACAAGATGTGGACTGCAGTCGGGGGCTTCTCGCCAGCGCCGCACTCCTCTCCTGTCCGGTCGCCGTCCTGACGGACACTGACCCACCGTGGGCCACGGTCGCGCTGAGCACACCTGCTGCAGTGGGTGTCACAAAGGGCCCCTCTGTGACACGCTGCCGGCCGCTAGCCACAGGTCCCAGTGCTTGTTGACATGGCACCTGCCCCCAGCAACGGGTCCCAGGGAGCCACCACGCAGGCTGGAACAGGCAGGGTGTCCCTGGTCACACAGGCCAGTCTCAACCCTGGGCGCCCAGCTGCCCTCAGGGTATCTCCAGGCCCCACTTTGCTCTCGTGTCTCCTCGGGACTTCCCAAGGAGCCCCATGTTCAGACAGCCCTGTGTGACCCCAGGACACCCCTTTCCTGTCCCCACACTGCAGAGCCTGGCCTCAGAGCCCTTCAGTCACATTAAATGCATACCGTTTGCTCAAGCTGAACAGAAACCATGGCTTTTGTTGCCTCTTCTCTTTCTCCCACTGACCAGCAAGAGCTTTTCCCCACTCAACAGCTCTTCCAGCACCGGGCTGCTCAGGAGCCCTCCCAAGACCTTTGCCGCACCCCAGGCCCCTGCATGGCACCCCGAGCTGCCCCAGGGCAGCTGAGTGACCCTGCCAGGCTGGTGGAGTCCTGGGGGGGCTTAGGGCTGAAGGGGGGAGGATGGCACCCAGGGGGATTCCTTGGATTCACCAAGGAAGGCCTAGACTAAACTACCCCAGGGATCCAGCTGGAAGGGCCAGGCTCCTCAGCATGCTGGGAGCTGTCATCTTCTGGCACAGCCCAGCTGAGCGGCCACATTGGTCCATCTGAAGGGCCAGGAGCTGTAATCCTGCTGCTCTTGCCTCAGTTCTGTGTCTCTTCTACAGAATCAGACCAAAGAAGCCCCCAGAAGCCCAAAGGGCCCTGGAACAGCCCCTCTCTGACAGCCCCAGAGGTGCCCCGGAGCTGCCTGCCAGCCCAGCTGGCCCTCGCTGCCCACAGCCCAGAGCCCCTCTGCCCTGTCCTTCTTTGGGAGAGGCTGTGCTGGGGCCATGCTCCAGCCCTGAGCAGTCCCAG
>NW_020885448.1:0-5173 GCF_003945725.1 Corapipo altera
TACACTGAAAGGAAGCAACGAGATGAGATCTGGGACCTAAAGAAGAAGGCAAACCCCACCCTCAGCACAACTGTCACTGCTGAGATCCTCATCTGAACAGCACTTTGACCTTCTGCCCTTGGCCAACCAGCCCAGAGCACCCTTAAGCTGCCAAGGCAGAGCAAACTTCCAAATCCTCCTTGTTTGCAGGAGAAGCTGAGCTTCTGTTGGACCCTTTTCCTGCTTTAGTTATTTATTTATTCCCCTGCCGCATCTCTTAATTAAATCGTGTATTTACATAAAAAAAGGCCTTGCCATAATCACCTCTCTGTGCTGAACAAGCCACAGCCTGCACTTCCATTATTACAGGGCTGTTCCCTCTTTTATTTTATTCCCAGTTATTAAAGGTGAAAGAAAAAGCAGGATGAAGGAGCACGTGGCTGCTCCAGGATGGCAGCAGCTTTACAGGATCCACAAGGTCATTTGCACCTCCCTTAATTAGGGTGTTCTCCACAGCTGAAAAGCCATTCCAAGTCATTTATTATATCAGCCTTGTTAAGCAGGATATGAGCAGGAAGGGGGTAAAAGCAACTGATGTGTAAGGAAAAATTCCTTTTCCGTCCCTACATCCTTCTTTAGGCACATGAAGATACTTTGGGAAAATGTACAAGGAACTCCAAAAAATAAAATAGGAATGTTGAAATTAGGCTGAACACTGAGACCAGGCTGTACATCTGAACCACTGAAGTTCATCTCCCTTCTCATTCTCTGCTCGTGGCAGCTCCAAAGGATAATTTCCTTTGAGTGAGTGTTGGGGTTTTTTTTCAGGCACTTCATTTCAGTCGGATGAAAAATTGTTTCTCCAGGACCAAAATTGTCTCTGGGAATTCCATCCTCTCTCCTAATATCAAAGATGAGCTTATGGAGATATTTACTTTCAGGTCATTGAGAGCTGAAAGAGGATATTTTTATTTTCCAGCCCAGTCGCTTCTGCTACACGTGGTCCCCAAACTCTCCCCAGATTCCCAGGCATGGGCTTTTTCCTGCATTCCTTGCAGGAACTGGGGAGAAATTCCTGCCTCCCAAGAGCTTGGAATGCAGATCCCAGCCTCACCAGAGGAGCCAGAGACAGATTCTCACCCAGGTGACCTCAATAAATTTACCAGGGAACTGCAGTTAAACTGAATAATTCTGTGCTGAACCAAGACATTTGAACCATCCCAGAAAAAATTATGGGGCCATCCAGCAGGAAAAGGCCAGAGATTCCTGAATTTGCCTTGTTTTGTACAGTGCAGAAGATTAAATGTCTGAATTCCAAAGGAATCAGCTTGGCCACTCTATTCCCCTTCTTAATATGAGTCACTGTGACACTGGAGAGGGAAGACGTGGAGAAACCCAAATCCAACGTCCACTAAAGTTAGTGGGTATTAACTTACATATATTGTAACTTATGTAATTATTATTAACTTATTGTAACTTCTATAATTATTTATTTAAGAAAAGAATAATAAATGGCTAAAGAATGGAGATTAAAAGCAATCTAATAAGTCCTTATTGACCAAATCCTGGCCAATCCGCTGCTTGAAGTTTTACCTCTGGGTGTCTGCAGCCAGCATTTCTTTAAAGAAGCATAAAAATGTTCCAGGAATGTTCCAGAAATGTTCCAAAAACGAGCCCCTGGTTCTGTTCCCTTTCCTAAGCTCCATTTTATTGTGTTTTCCAGTGAGCTGTAGGACTTCAGGAGTTTCCCTGCCTGCTGTAATCCAGCGGAGCGCTCGTGTTTCCATGGAGCAGCACAGAATTCCTGCCCGACAGACCTGCTGGGGAACCTGTGTGGAGCTCTGAGCCCTGGCATCCTGCAGGATCCGGTTTTCCTTTTCCAGCCCCCCCAGCACAGCGTGGATGTGACAGAGGAACGTGTCCTGCTGCCTGGGACAAGGAATTTCCGTGGACGTGACAGAGGAACGTGTCCTGCTGCCAGGGACAAGGAATTTCCATGCCAGGACATGACATTCAACCACTGGTGTTCCATCCCAGATCCAGAGGGGCTCCATGGATGGCTTAGGTGGCTCTTTCCCTAAATGCTAAAATAGCTGCAGCAGTTGGAAAATGCCAATCCCATTGGGATTATTCAAGATATCGCTCCGAAATGGCTTCACTGGTGTGTCCTGCAACATTCCCCAAGTGCCACATCTGGACACAAAGCTACTGCTTAAGGTAGGAATCCCATCTTGGAGAATATTCCCCAAAACACCGAGCTGTGTACGGGTGTTTGTGGATCCATCATCATCCATGGCATGGGGGATGATCCGAGGAGCTGGGATCTAAAAGAGAACCAGTTAATTGGGTAATTGTACAGAACAGGGACAGGAGGAGAGGGAACGGCCTCCAGCTGTGCCAGGGGAGGCTCAGGTGGGACAGGAGGAGGAATTTGTCCCTGGAAAGGGTGGTGAGGCCTTGTCAGGGGCTGCCCAGGGAGGTTTGGAGTGCCCAGCCCTGGAGGTGTCCCAGGAAGGCCTGGCCGTGGCACTCAGTGCTCTGGGCTGGGGGACAAGGTGGGGATGGGGCACAGGGGGGATCCATGGGCTGGGAGGGCTTTTCCAGCCTCAGGGATTCTGGGATAATATAAGAAAGATACAAAGCTATTAAAGAGCTACCAAAGGAGGGCTGCAAAGATAATGATGGGTCTGGAGGAGGAACCGTCTGAGCTCACTCGGTTTGTTCAGCTGCAGGAGACTGAGGTTGGAGCTCAACAGGGTCTGCAGCTCCTCCTGAGGGGCAACTCCAATCTCTGCTCCCTGTGGCCACTGACAGGACCCAGGGAAGGGCTGGAGCCGTGCCAGGGCAGGGTCAGGTTGGATCTCAGGTAAAGGATCTTTTCCAGAGGGTGGTTGGCACTGCCCAGGCTCCCCAGGGCAGTGGGCACGGCCCCAAGGCTGCCAGAGCTCCAGGAGGGTTTGGACAACACTCTGAGGGACAGGGTGGGATTGTTGGGGTGTCCTGGGCAGGGCCAGGGGTTGGACTGGATGGTCCTTGTGGGTCCCTCCCAGCTCAGGATATTCCATGATTCTGTGACAACGTCAGCACATCGCTTTTTGGTTTTCCATTTTCCTGTGATCTCATTCTTACCAGTGTAAATGTGCTTTGCTGCTCATCAGATTTCACAACTTTCTGGGAGAGAAAAATGAATTTTGTTGACGGGTCCTGTGGTCTCAGAACCCACCCTGTGTGACCTGAGCAAACAGGGCACGTCCTGCAGCTCCTCTCACCCCCACAGCGCTTCAGCGCCCGTGTGAACTGTGTTCAAATGCCATTTTCACCTCAAAATCACTGAGCAGACTCTCTATAAATTTTAAAGTCAAGGTTACTGCCCTTCCTACGTGGTTTGCATCAGCACTGTCTCTCCACAGAGAGGATTTTTTGTACAGCACAGTCAGGAAAAGGCTGGAATTATTGGCCACCAGCTGCCCTTGGCCAGTCCTTCCTTGGTCAGAGCCCCTGTCCCATCCCACAGAAGGACAAGGAGAGAAGGAACACGTGGATTCTGTGCTGGGAGCAGAGAACTAACCAGGAATTAGGACATCAGATTTGCAGAATATTTGGGGTATTTATTCATGTTTTCTTTGCCTGAGCTCCAGTCCATTGTGAATCTGGAACTTGGACAAGGTTACTGGCAAGAGGGAATTCTCTGCCTCTCAAGGAGCTATTGGAAGTGGGATGAGTAACTCAGGGAAGGGCAGGAGCTGTTCTGTTCCCTGAGCATCCCTTTTTATCTCCAAGATGAGCTACAGCCCTGTGTGATTTCCTGCTCTCAACCAGAACGTTTCCTAAACTTTTGGTGCCGTACAGGGACTCATTTATACTGAACACGGATAATTGAGTGGGAAGGGGAGAGGGAGAGCAGCAAATCCCAGGTATTTCCTGCCCTGCCATCCTCGAATAGCAAAGCTGCTCTTTCCATGTGTCAACCCCTGGAGCAGGGAGAGCAGCAGGAGCCCCTCTGGACTCTGCCCCAGCTCTGGGCTGCAGGAAATCTGGCATTTCTGCCAGGGTTCAGATTTATTTACCCACCAAAAAAAATCAATATCTAAACTCAGCCACACCAAAACCCTCCCGTGGGTGTTGTGCACCTGAGATGAGTGAGCAGAACGTGAGGCAGCTCCTGCTTGGAGAGGTTGGTTGGGGGGAGCCCAAGGTGTAAAGAACTGAATCAATCAAGGAAATGCTGAAGGTTTATGGGCAGAAAAGCTCTGGGTTGTTCCCTGTGGACCAGCACAGGCACCCAGAGCCTTGGCCTGACTCCAAGCACTGAATCCAGCCTTGCTGCTCCCTAAATTCCGTGTTGGATGTGATGCAATGGAACTGTTTAGAGACAGAATTTAACCTTTAAACAGCAAGGGATTTATTTAGGCAACGTTGGAGAGCAAGATGGTTCACATCACACAAGACTTGCTCTACCTTTTCAGTGAAAAGACAGGATTATATACAATTTCTGTGAGGGATTATGACATTTTCACATACATGTTCATATAATTGCAACATCTAGTTATAATAGTCATAATAGGCACAGTCTGGGTGGAGTCTGGGGTGGAGTCATCTTTTTGGGGTGATGTTTGGTGGTAACAAGTTTCCCAGAGAAGCTGTGGCTGCCCCTGGATCCCTGAAGTGTCCAAGGCCAGGCTGGATGGGGCTTGGAGCAACCTGGGCTAGTGGGAGGTGTCCCTGCCTGTGGAAGGGATGGCACTGGATGGGCTTTAAGGTCCCTTCCAACCCAAACAATTCCATGATTCCATGTCTTTCCAATCCCTCCAGGGGCAGTGACTCCATAACTTCCTGACCAGCAGCCCCATGGGTTTGTATTTTTACTCTTCTTCCTCGGCTGAACTTTTCAACTTTCCTGATTTTCGCTGACTTTATGGTGAATTTTGCAAGACTTTTGGACTTAAGCCCCTATTTCGCCCCTTATCTATTTGTGTTCTTGCCCTATTTTTATTTATGTGGGCATGTGAGTGTTCTTCTGGTGGAGGGTACCATCTAATTCCTAAGGCCTGGTTTCTGTCTGTAGCTAAATATTACATTATCGTAGAATCACAGAATCATAGAATCAGAATCAGCTGGGTTGGAAGGGACTTCTGAGATCATCAAGCCCAACCCTTGATCCAACCCCGCCGTGGTTCCCAGCCCATGGCACTGA
>NW_020885448.1:8173-14460 GCF_003945725.1 Corapipo altera
GGGGGTTGTTGTGGCCAAAGGGCAGGACCTGGCACATTCCAGCTGAACATGACATTCTCCTGAGCAGGAGGGTCCCCAGATCAGTATTCAGATTTAACTCTTTAGGCCCTTGCTCCGTTTCAGACAGGCTCAGTTTTAACCAACCTTTGTGCTTGGGCACAACTCAATCCCGTGTCCTGGGGCTGCTGATGTGACTTTAAGCAGGGAATTCCCTGGGATTTGCTGAAGGAGGAGGACACCAGACAGGGCAGGAGGCCCAAAGCTGCCCTGCCATGGCCCTGCAATTAGTAAGCAATTAGTGACTGGCTGGGCTTTGCTCGGAACCTCTTCACCTCCACGGGGAGGCCCCGTTTTGCTTCTGGGCCCTCATCCCGATTGTCCCGTGGGTCTGGCAGGGATCCCACGGCTGCCTCTGCCTGGGAAGTGCCAGGGTTGGCTCTGCCTGTGCTGCAACCTCCGGGAGAAATGAACTTCCCAATAAAGCAGGAATGCAGTCCCATAAATCCCGGGGAGGAAAGGGAGAGGGATCTGCTGGGCACGTGCTTTGCTTGTGGAATAAGGGGCACAGGCCCAGAGCTGCTCTTCTGAGGGGAAAGCAGCCAAAAAATGAGATGTGAAGAGAAACCAAAGCCTGCAAAGGCACAACTGGTGCTTTTTTAGCTGGTTGTGAGTGTTCACAGAATCATTAAGGCTGAAAAAGTCCTCCAAGATCATCAAGTCCAACCTTGGAGCAATCCCTCTGTGCCCATAAAGTGCCACATCCACTCATTTTTTTTAGGTTGTTCAGAGGGAGAGGAAACTGCCTTAATTTCTGTGCTGCTATATTTCACTCGTTATATTTATGTTTTTTAATCATGTGCTCGTTTATTACAAATGCTTTTTGTGCCTTGGAGTTGATTTTCTCACAGTTCACCCTTCCTGGAACTGCTTTGCTTTGCTTCCCTCACTTCCAGCCCAAACCTCGGCCCGCCTGAATTACTTCTTTTTATTATTTTCTTTTTATTATTATTTTATCATTTTATTTATTTTTTATTATCACTTTCAGCCACAGTTTCTCTGAGTGCCTCGGTGCTTTGGGAGAGATCTCGAGGCTCTGAATCCTCCTTCAGCTCCGAGCTGAAAAGGGGCATTTATGTCTTTGCAGAAGTCCCATTTTCTGCCCATATTCTTTGAGTGCAGCATCTCCAGGAGGAAAAAAAAAATGTTCTTTTTAGATGGCCAGTCAAGAATTACAGCTCCCTGCCTTACCTGAGTGCTCTCTTTGTGCTGCTCTGTGTTTATTCCCTCCCGTGGAGGATGGATGGAGCAACCATTCAGCCAGGAAAACACTTGCCACGGGAAACTGCAATATTATCCCGAGCTCCTGGAGTGTTCCACATCCATCCCCACTAATCCCTGCCTCCGGGTGACAGATCTCCCCTGGGGGAGCTGCAGAGCAGCATCAGCTCAGGAGGAGCTTCCAGGGGAAATTCAGCCCTTGCTGCCCAAAACGACAATTCCAAGGAGGGTTCAGCTGTTGCTAAACAGGGGAAAGTGTCTCCAATCCATCAACCTGCCCTTTGTTTTTCAGGCAGGACTCGCTGCCTTTATTGTGTTATTCCAAACAAAGCCCGGGGGAAGTGGTTGGAGGGGTTGGTTCCCTCCTTGCAACAGGGGTAGTTGCAATTTTATTCTGTTTTTAGTTGGCTGGAGGCGAAGCAAGGGCACCTGGAGTCACTTCAGGGCTCGGCTGGGACAGTTTCTCAGCCTGGTTTAGTGGCCTCACCCCCTGCCTGATGTTGTGTAGAGCTGCACTCCCACATCCTCCCCTCCCACAGCACCTCAGGGACAGTGGGAGAAGCTCTGGGGGTGGGCAGGACCCAGGAATCTCTGGATTTGACAGATAAAGGGTGTGCAAGTACAGCTCAGGTCAGAGAATCATGGAATTGTTTAGGTGGGAAAAACCCTCTGAGATCATCAAGTCCAACCATTCCCAGCGCTGGCCAGTTCCACCACTGCCCCTTGTCCCCAAGTGCCACATCCACAGGGCTTTGAAACCCCTCCAGGGATGGGGACTCCATCCTGTGCCAGGGCTGGACAGCCCCTTTTGGTGTTGGAATTTTCCCAATATCCAACCTAAACCTCTCCTGGTACAACTTGAGGCTGTTTCCTCTTGTCCTGCCAGGAACAACCCCTGGTGCTGCAGCACCTGCCCAAATTAGCAAATAGAGATGTATTTTTAGATCAGAAAAATAAGAAATCAGATGTATTTTTAGATCAGAAAAATAAGAAATCAGATATATTTTTAAATAAGAAAACACCCATTAAAAAAAAAAAAAAGAGTTTCTTCTTTTTGTGGGATAATTTGTCAAATCTCCACTGGTGCCAGTGCACTGCTTGCCCTGGGGGCTTCACTCAGAACTGGATATTCCCCCCCAAAATTCCAAGCTCCTGAGCCCTGGCCATCTACTCCCTGGAGGTTTAGGCTGGCCTAAACACCCTGCTCAGGTCAAAGTGCTTTAGGTGATCCTGGTTGGTGTCACCCTGCTGGGCTGGGAGCAGAGTTCATCAAGGAAGTGCGTTTCCATTTCAAATATGGGTTTAAATATCTATTTATTAAAAACAAATGCATAAAACCACTTCAAACCAGTCAGTACCTCCACTGTGGAAGTCATCATTAGAATAACTTGGGTTAGTTTGGAGAGTGGAGCCCAGTGAACTGGTTTTTCTCATTTAATTATGTCAAGTTCGCTCCTGAACTATCCAGCAGCAAAAAAAAAAAAAAAAAAAAAAAAAAAGTTGCAGAAAGACATAAATTATTAAAAAAAATATATCATTTTGTCTGACTTAATTTTCGACTTGGTTGACCTGAGGTTGAACAAGGAGGTTCAGTCCATTGTAACCAGAATTACCAAGTGCAACAAGAACAAGGCTGGTGTTGGGCTGTGTTTTGTGCCAATGAGGTTTTCATGTCAAATTAAAGCTCTTCCCGTTCTCCCAAAGCCTTTAGTTGTGCTGGCAGGTCCTGCACACCGACACGATTCCTGAATGTTCCCTGGCAGAACCTCATCCCTGTGGGAATTGCTCTGAAACAAAAATAGGCTCGGGCTTGTTCTCGTGCACCTGCTGCTTCCAAGATGGAAACATGCAGGGAAGCAGTTTAGAGGGACAGAACAGGTTTTAATTAAAGAAATATATTGGGGTTTTGGAAGACTGGAGCACAGCTGAGCTTTGAAGCAGAGGAGAAACGTGTCTGAGGGTCACGGACATCTCTAGTCTGAGAGGAGAGTGAGAGTGTGCAGGGAAGGGAAGGGAGCTGGGAAGGGGCTGGAGCAGCAGGAGCAGCTGAGGGAGCTGGGGGGGCTCAACCTGGAGAAAAGGAGGCTCAGGGGGGACCTTCTGGCTCTGCAACCCCCTGACAGGAGGGGGGAGCCGGGGGGGGTTGGGCTCTGCTCCCAGGGAACAAGGGACAGGAGGAGAGGGAACGGCCTCCAGCTGGGCCAGGGGAGGCTCAGGTGGGACAGGAGGAGGAATTTGTCCCTGGAAAGGGTGGTGAGGCCTTGCCAGGGGCTGCCCAGGGAGGTTTGGAGTGCCCAGCCCTGGAGGTGTCCCAGGAAGGCCTGGCCGTGGCACTCAGTGCTCTGGGCTGGGGGACAAGGTGGGCATCGGGCACAGGGGGGATCCATGGGCTGGGAGGGCTTTTCCAGCCTCAGGGATTCCACAGTTCATCCATATCTTTATTCTCACATCATTTTGTCTTTAATGTGCACCTTGGCGACGAATCGATGCAAGAAGACACCATCTCATGAGGAATTCCTGAACACCAAGAGGTGCTTGACATCTCCTGGGACTTCATTTTTTTTCTTCATCTTCCTGGTGTTCCTAGAACGTGAGTTTCTGTAAAACAAAATACAGTGGGCAAAATTAAAATTTTAAAGGGCATATCAATATTTTTTCATAAAACAATTTTAAAACTCAGGAGTGTTTTGGTTTATGGCTGGGGAGGTTTTTGGGAATGCTGCCTGTCTCTAAATGGGGCTCTGAGCAACCTGGGCTGGGGGACAAGGTGGGCATCGGGCACAGGGGGGATCCGTGGGCTGGGAGGGCTTTTCCAACCTCAGAGATTTTATGTTAAACACCCCAGAGATCCAGCAGGAACCCAGAATTCTCCACTCAGTTAGAACAAGCTAATTCAAGACAGCAGCACCTTTCAGGCCTTTTTAATAAATCTTCCCATAATTTAGACTTTTTTAATACATATATCAAAATCCTTTGTCCCATCCCTGGAAGTGTCCAAGACCAGGCTGGAGCAAGCTGGGCTGGTGGAAGGTGTCCCTGCCCATGGCAGGGGTGGCACTGGGTGGGCTTTGAGATCCCTTCGCACCCAACCCAGTCTGGGATTCTACAATAAACAGGAAAATAAATAAATTAAGGATTTCAGTTTATTGAAATGTCGTTTTCCATCTACCCCAAACAGGTTTGTGATGGATTCTCTTCCGTAGCTTTGTCTGTGCTCTGTGCAAAACCAGCCAGCTTTTAAATTCCACATTTTTTTCCCAGGAAGCACAGCCCTGTGCTGCTCAGGGCCAGTCCAGCTATTTTTACAGGGACATTCTCCCTTTCTAATTCAACGTTCTAAAAACAATGTCAAACATTATTTACATTATTTATATATTTTATATATGTACTCTTTATTTATATAAATATATATGAGAATATATAATATTTTCTATTATATATTTATATATTATATATAATATAAAATAATATATTTATTACATATATTATTTATAAATATATTTATATTTTTATTTTTATATAAAAATATATTTATATTATATATTTCTATATATTATATAATTTATATTTATACATAATAGTATATAATATATAGTATATTATATTATTGCATATTTATATATTATATTATATACTTATATAAAATATATATATTTATATTCTAAATATATTCATATATCTTTATATTATATATTGATATAAATATATTATATATATTTATATACCTTATTATATATTTATAGATAATGTTTATATTGTTATATATTTATATATTATTATATATTTTATATATAGATATATATATTTATATATATTTATATATATTATATGTAATATATATATCATCATCACCATTGTGGCTAGGCTTTAATATATATATATTATATATATATTATATATATATTATATATATATTATATATATTTACAAATATATATAATATATATAAAAATACATTATTTAAAACATAAAATAAATTTTTTTAAAATCACATTTTTAACTGAAATCTTTCCAGCCTTTCACTTTTGCCCAATGCCCTCCTCAGGCTGGCAAGGTTTGGGTGGTGGCTCCAACCTGGGAGTGGAGACAGTGACTGGCTGAGTGTGGGAAGGCTCCAGAGAGTCCCTCTTTGACTCAGAAGGATCAATAACATTTATTTGTGAGTGTTTAGAGCAGATTATTTGCATTTGTGAAGGTAATGAAAAACTATTGAATTTTAATTAGCGTTTTCTGGCTCTTCTGGGAGAACTCCGGATTCGATCCATGGATACTCACAGTATATTCCAGGCAAAATTCAGGATAATTTTGGGTGTTCTGCCATTACAAAACCACCACAAAATCAGCACAGATTTCCATAAACTCCCCCCCTGCCACGAGTTCTTGCAGGAACATAATGACAGGTCTATTGTGCTCTGAATTGTTTTGTCATTTCACATTCCTGGGAACTGCTGAGAAGAGAAATTAAATAAATAAAATGACCAATTTGCTTCTATGAAACTGGGCCTCAGCTGGGAAAGTGAATTTTTTTTTTTTTTAGATAAATAGATCAGCTTTCTCTCTGTTCCAGGCTCCAGAATAAATAATTGTGCTAAATATCCATGTAAATGTTTCCCATAGAAAAATACGCGACGGGAAATGATAAAAAATACTGGGAGTCAGAGTGGTCACAAAATGTGGGATTGCTTTTCATCCAGGGAAAATGGACGTGCCCTCAACGGGATTTTCAGGTGGGAAAGGGAGGGTGGAACAAAACACAGAGGTTTTAAAGGAGATGTGAATAAAACCCTCAGGAAGGTGGTTGTGTTCATGGAAAACTGGAATTCCTCCATTGCACAGAGTGGTGTTTGTGTTTGGGCAGAGCTGAGATTCCTTAACTGGCATTTCCCTCTTTTATATGGAGGGAGTTATATATTTTTATGTATTAATAATATATATATAAAAATTATATTTCCCATTTATATCTTTAGGTGTTTGAGTTTTTGGACTCTCTCTGCTCTGTTTCAATCCTC
>NW_020885449.1:0-14449 GCF_003945725.1 Corapipo altera
GGACCCCCAAGCCCCCTTTCTGGCTCTCCCAGCTTTCCCAGTTCCTCATTTCCTTTACCCATGATCCCCCCCAGCCCCCTCAGCTCTCCGTGTCCCCCCAGTTGTGCACTCCCTGCGTTACCTGCGCGTGGCGGTGTCGGAGCCAGGCCCAGGGCTGCCCCGGTACGTGGCCGTGGCGTCCGTGGACGGGACCCCCTTTGTGCGCTACGACAGCGAGCGGGGCCGGCTGGAGCCGCAGACTGTGTGGATGGCGGCCGGAGCCAAACCGGGATATTGGGACACCGAGTCCCGGATCAACGGGAGGTACCGGCAAAAGGACCCCGCCCACCTGGACATGCTGCAGCTCCGGCACAACCAGAGCGGGGGTGAGTGGGGGGAGCCGGGGAAGGGGGGATCTGTGGAGCTGGGATGTGGATCTGTGGGGCTGGGGGGGATCTGTGGGACTCCAAGGGACTGGGATGGGATGTGTGGATCTTCCATCAGACTATGGGAGTCCATAGGGCTGGAATGGGGCCCTGTGGGGCTGGGACACGCTTCCATGGGTCTCTGTGGATCCGATTCCTCCCCCTCCAGGTCTCCACACGCTGCAGCGGGATTGCGGCTGTGAGCTCCTGTCCGACGGGAGCGTCCGTGGATCCTATCGGGAAGGCTACGACGGGCGGGATTTCCTCTCCTTCGAGTTGGGATCCGGGAGCTTCATGGCGGCCGACGGCACTGCCCAGATCATCAAGAGGCACTGGGACTCTGATGGGATCACAGTGGAGAGGTTGACAAATTTCCTGGAGCACACCTGCCTGGAAGTGCTCCAGAAACATGTCCAGTATGGGCAGGAGATGCTGGAGAAAAAAGGTGAGGGCAGAATTCTCGTGGGAATGGGGAACTGGGGAATATGGGATTTGGGAAGGTGGATTTGAGAACACAGGAATTCCCATGGAATTCTGTTTACACATCTCGCCCTCATCCTGTTCCCATGGGAATTCTGTGGATGGATCTTACTGCTGTCCCATTTCCTTGGGAATTCCATGGATAGATCTCACCATTATCCTATTGCAGAGCCTCCTGACGTCCATGTGTCTGGGAAAGAGGAACACGGAATCCTGACGTTGTCCTGCCGCGCATACGGATTCTACCCTGGGGTCATCGAGATCAACTGGCTGAAGGGGGATGAAATCTGGGATCAAGAGACGTGGCGGGGCGGGATCGTTCCCAACATCGACGGCACCTTCCACAGCTGGGCCAGGATCGAGGCGCTGCCGGGGGAGCGGGAGCAGTACCGGTGCCGGGTTGAGCACGCCGGAATGCCGGAGCCTGGGATCTTTGCCTGGGGTGAGGCTGGGAATGGGGAATCTGGGAATTGGGAATTTGGGAACGAGGAGTTTGGGAATGTGGAGCAGTGGGATGGGGGTTCCCCTCCCCCTTCTCACCATCCCACGCTTTCCAGAGCCGGAATCCGGCTGGAATCTCATCCCATTGGTGGTCATGGTGTCCGTCATCACTGCCATCATCATCATCAGCCTCATCCTCATGAGATTTGGCATCTGGAAGCTCCGATCCGGTAACTCATGGGATGGGGTTTGGGAAGGGGCACAGATCCATCCAGTGGCATTCTGGGGATCCTGTGCCACAGGTGCTGATCCCACTTTATTTCCATAGGGAAGAGGGAGAGGAAGAGATACGTTGTGGCCAGTGGTGAGTACCAGCAGCATATCCAGAACCTCTCCATGTGGATCCCGTGATGGATCCTGGAATGGGTCCAGGTGTGTGATCCAGGCCAGAATCTCATCAATCTTCTCTTTCCACAGGAACAGACGTGGGAACTGACTGCTCCCTCACAGGTATGGAGCAGGATCCATGTGGTATTCCAGAGGGAAATTGGGGCAGGATAGATGGAGCAGGATTGGGACAGGATTCCAGATCAGGGCAGGATTCCAGAGTGGGATCAGGTGGAATTCTGGGGTAGGATCAGGGCTGAATTCTGAAGCAGGATCAGCTGGGATGGATGGAGTGGGATTGGGGTGGGATTTCAGAGCAGGATTGGGGTGGGATGGATGGAGTGGAGTCAGATGGGATGGGTGGAGCAGGATGGGGTAGGATTCTGGTGCAGTTCCTCTTCTCCATGGGCTCTGCAGCTGGATCCATCCTGTGGGATGGTGACTCTGTTCCCCACTCTTGTCCCGGCAGGAATCACCACCGCCTGAGCAATCCATGGTTACGGTTCCAGAGGTGCCAAAAATAAGAGCTGTTCCTGTTGTCACTCTGGTTCTCCAGGGGTGTTTCTCTTTCATCCCCTGCAAGGGATCCCTCAGGAAAAGAACCTTTTGCGGTGGCTCCGCGTGTCGTGACACGGGCTCCGACAGAGCCACGAGCGGGAAGCGCCTGGAGTGGAGAATGGGGGGGACACGGAGGTTGGGGGGTCTGGCAGGACACTCTGCCCAGATAAAGCCTAAAATCCAGTCAGAGAACCCAGACAACCCAAGTTGGCTGTGCTTGAGCTCCCACTGGTGCCAGGGGGCTGCTTTTAGTGTTGGGTTGTGCTAAAACCAGCCTGGTTCACAACTGCAAACACACCCCCTGCTTTTGGAAGCAGCATTTGACTGATAAGCTGCTGGCTGGCCTGCAGAAATGGGGCTGGCAGTCAAACTCTCTACTACTATAAAAGCCCAGTCCAACTTTCATGTGGCAGATTCTTCCAGACTTTCTTGGAGTGTGTAGAGCTTGTCTGCGGAGCAGGGAGGCTTCTTCATGGTTACTGAGGGGTTGAGTTGCGCGGAGTTATATCAGTCTCCACTAATGTTTGTTTCTTTTTGCCAGCTTTGATACAATTTGATGCAGTTGCTTTACTAGAATTGCTTTGTTAATGTAATCAGAGGCTGAGATTGGATCCAGCTGACCCCAGGCTCCTCTCTGAGCGGGAGTTTAGAAAGCCAGGGAGTCCTTTCTGCACCTCAGGACTCAACAGCAGGAACTTCTCTAATAAACTTTTGTCTCAAAGCCTTCCACTCCCACCCACAACAATTTGGTGTAGTCAGCAGGATGGTAAATGATTTTGAGAAACAGACGAAAGGCTTAACAGAATATTTATGGAGGCACAGTCACACATTAACACTGATGATCATTGGCCAGTGGATAACTGGTAGGAGTGGGAAAATATGCAAGGCAAATGTATTTAGTGGGGTGACGAAATGAAATCAAAAGAGATGTAATGCATAATGAAACTTTACGAGATCCACAGGCCCTGAGGAGACTGGTCTCTATGTGGGCAGAACTCTTGCATGACATGGTAAACCATGCAAGGCACAGGGGCTGGGAAAATCATGCTGTGGAACACACCAAAAGGAGCCAGAAAACAACTCTGAAAACCTCTTCAAAGGCAGGTGAAGACTGTAAAGCATAACCCACCCGAGAGAAGAGAAAAATCAAACCCCTCTGTTCACTCACAAGAACAACAAAACGAACTGCAGAAAAGAAATTAGAAAGGCAAAAGCACAGTTTGAACTCCCTGGCCACTTCTGTAAAGGATAATAAGTGTTTTTATAAATACATCAATAGCAAAAGGAGGGACAAAGAAAACCTCCATTCTTTGTTGGACACGGGGTTTGGGGGAACATAATTACCAAAGATGAGGAAAAGGCTGAGGTACTTAACACCTTCTTGGGCTCAGTTTTCAACAATAAGGCAGGTTGTCCTCAGGACAAGTGGCCTCTGGAGCTGGCAGACAGGGACAAGAGGCTGAATAGCCCCCCTGTAATCCAGGAGGGAACAGCTGGTGACCTGCTGAGCCACTTGGATCCTCACAAGTCTATGGGACCAGAGGGGATCCACCCTGGGGTGATGAGGGAGCTGGTGGAAGAGCTCGCCAAGCCTCTCTCCATCATTTCCCAACAGCCCTGGCTCACTGGGGAGGTCCCAGATGATTGGAAGTTGGCCAGTGTGACCCCCATCCTTAAGAAGGGCCAGAAGGAGGATCCAGAGAACTCCAGGCCTGTCAGCCTGACCTGGGTACCCGGCAAGGTTCTGGAACAGATCATCCTGAGTGCAATCCCACAGCACCTACAGAATGGACAAGGGGTCAGACCCAGCCAGCACAAATCTAGGAGGGGTAGGTCCTGCCTGACCAACCTGATCTCCTTTTATGACCAGGTCACCTGCCTGGTGGATGAGGGGAAGGCTGTGGATGTGTCCACCCAGACTTCAGCAAAGCCTTTGACACCGTCTCCCACAGCACACTCCTGGAAAAGTTGCAGCCCAAGGCTTGGACAGGGGCACTTTGTGCTGGGTTAAGGGCCCAGGGAGTGGTGGGGATGGGGCTGCATCCAGTTGGGATCCAGTCACTGGTGCTGTCCCCAGGGATCAGTGCTGGGCCCAGTCCTGTTTAACATCTTTACTGATGATCTGGATGAAGGGATCAAGTCCACCATCAGCAAATGTGCAGATGACACCAAGTGGGGGGAGAGTGTTGATCTGCTGGAAGGCAGAAGGGCTCTGCAGAGGCACCTGGACAGGCTGGAGAGATGAGCCAAGTCCAACGGGATGAGGTTCAACCAGGCCAAGTGCCGGGTCCTGCACTTTGGCCACAACAACCCCCTGCAACACCACAGGCTGAGGACAGTGGCTGGAGAGCAGCCAGGCAGAAAGGGACCTGGAGGTACTCACTGACAGAGGCTGAACATGAGCCAGAGTGTGCCCAGGTGGCCAAGAAGGCAAACGGATCCTGGCCTGGCTCAGGAACAGTGTGGCAGCAGGAGCAGGGAAGTGATTCTCCCCCTGTACTTGACACTGGAGAGGCCACCCCTGGAGTGCTGTGTCCAGCTCTGGGCCCCACAGTTTAGGAAGGATGCCGAGGTGTTGGAGCAGGTCCAGAGAAGGGCAATGAGGCTGGTGAAGGGACTGGAGCACAAGTGCTGTGAGGAGAGGCTGAGGGAGCTGGGTTTGTTGAGCCTGGAGAGAAGGATACTCAGGGGAGACCTCCTCACTCTCTACAACTCCCTGACAGGAGGTTGGAGCGAGATGGGGGTCAGTCTCTTCTCCCAGACAAGAGGACTGTGCTGGTTTAAAAGTTAACCAGCAGGGGAAACCAACCCAACTCAAAAGAGAGATTACAAATCAGAATAACAATTTAATAAAATAATACAATAAGTACGACCACATGGACAAGCAATCGGCCCTAACCCACAAAACTCAAATGTACAACCCAGCACTCTAACCCACAAAGCCCAAATGTACAACCCAGCACTCTAACCCACAAAGCCCAAATGTACAACCCAGCACCCTGGGGCACAAACAAAGCGGTGCTCCCTGGGCCCCCCCTGAGTCCAAAGCAAAGGGAGAGGGGAAAAACCTGCTGGTGGGAGAGCTGCTGCAGTCCGGCCAAAGTGGTGATTGCAGTTCAGTTGAGAGTGGTGGTCTCAGTCCGGCTGAGAGTGGCAAGCTGCAGTCCTCTGGATCCCACGAGTGGTGGAAAGGTTTAGAAACTCCAGGTTTATATATTCTCCAGCTCAGGCGGGAATGATTAGTCCCTCCCTCAAAGCGGGGAATTCCATAAGAGGATGTTCAGTCCTTCCCTCAGAGTGGGGAATTCCATAAAAGGCCGTGAGGGTGCTCAGTCAGTGACTTCCACAAAAGGGCATGAGGACAGGAGCATGGGGGGGGGCCATCTCGCAGGCCTCTACTGACAACAGTTTCTGGGAAATGGCATGGAGGGCTATAGAATACACAGTTTTGGGCTACACCCATCCAGTGATGAATCGGTCCCAGGTGTTCTAACTAGGACAAGGACACAGTCTTAAGCTGCACCAGGGGAGGTTTAGGTTGGACATTCAGAAGAATGGGTGATTGGGCATTGGAATGGGCTACCCAGAGAGGTGATGGAATCACCATTCCTTGAGGTGTTTAAGGAAAGACTGGATGTGGCACTTAGAGCCATGGTCTGGGTGACACGGTGGTGTTGGGTCATAGGTTGGACTCGATGATCTCAGAGGTCTTTTCCAGCCTAGTTGATTCTGTGATTCCTTCACGGCCCCTTGATTCCATGAGGTTTTGCAGTGGTAAAATGGCCCTTTTATTCCATGAGGTTCCACATGTCACAATGGCCCCTTGGTTCCATGACTTTCCATGACTGTCCCAGGGTTCTTTTGATTCCATGAGGCTTCTCAATGTCACAATATTCCCTTGGTTCCATGAGGTTCCGAAGTGTCTGAGGGTTCCTTTGGTTCCATGAGGCTCCACAGTGTCACAATTGCCCCTTGATTCCATGAGATCCCACAGTGTCACAATATCCCCTTGATTCCATGAGGTTCCACAGTGTCACAATTGCCCCTTGATTCCATGAGGTTCCACAGTGTCCCAGGGTTCCTTTGGCTCCATAGGGCTGACACTGGGTTTGGAGACATAACAGATCTAATAATGGTTGCAGCAGAATGTGCCATAGAAAATTTCTGTGTAACCAACCTGCCAAGCAAAGAAACCAGCCAAGAAAAGAGACAATAAAGGCAGGAACTTGTGGTTAACAGAAGCAGCAAAGCAGGCAAAGGTGGGGTGTTACAAAGAATCACAGAATATGCTGAGTTGGAAGGAACCCATGAGGATCACCAAGTCCAACCCTTAGCCCTGCTCAAGACCATCCCCAAGAGTCACACCTTGTGCCTGAGAGCATTGTCCAAATGCTCCCTGAGCTCTGTCAGCTTTGGTGGTGTGACAACTGCCCTGGGGAACCTGTTCAATGCCCAACCACCCTCTGGGGGAACAACCTCTTTCTAAGATCCAACCTAAACCTCCCCTGACACAGCTCCAGGCCATTCCCTCAGTCCTGTCCCTGGTCCCCACAGAGCAGAGCTCAGTCCCTGCCCCTCCTCTGCCCCTCCCCAGGAAGTTGGACCTGCACTGAGGTTTCCCCTCAGTCTCCTCTTCTCCAGCTGAACACACCAAGTGCCCTCAGTGTCCTCACACGACTTCCCCCCAAGGCCCTTCCCCATCTTGGTTGCCCTCCTTTGGACACTCTCTAATGACTCAATCTCTCCCTTCCATTGTGTCCCCCCAAACTGCCCCAATGGTGCAGGTGAGGCTGTCCCAGGGCAGAGCAGAGCGGGACAATCCCCTCCCTGGCCCGGTCAGCCATGCTGGGCCTGATGCCCCCAGGACAGGCTTAGCCCTCCTGGCTGCCAGGGCACTGCTGACTCAGGGCCAACTGGCCACCCACCAGCACCCCCAGGGCCCTTTCCTGGCTCTGCTTTCCAACCTCTCCTTCCCAGTCTGTCCGTCCACCCGGGGTTGCCCCATCCCAGGGCAGAATCCGGCACTTCCCCTGTTGAAGTTCTCAGGGCTCTTAAAGAGCCGTGAGGTCACGGAATGTCACAGGGACTCCATGGTGACCTCCCAGGTGTCATCCTGAGGAATCTCCTGGAATCAAGAGTCTATTATGATACTGCAGGGCCATTTGGAGTCAAGGGGCTGTGGTGATACTGTGGAAACTTGTGGAATGAAGGGACCACTGTGACACTGCAGAACCTCATGTTATCAAAGGGTCATTATGGAATCACAGGTCCGTCGTGACAGTTCAAGGCTATATAGGGTCAGAGGGGCAATTGTGACACTGTGGAACCTCACAGAATCAAATGGTCATTGTGTCACTGCAGGGCCTCATGGAATAAAAGGAAACATGGGCAACTGCAGAAACTCACGGAATCAAGGGATCATTGTGATATTGGAAAACACTGTGGAATCAAAGGGCCATTGTGACACTGTGGAAACTCACGGAATAAAGAGGACATTGTGATACTGTGGGACCTCATGGAACGAAAGGAAACACGGGAAACTGCAGGAACTCATGGAATCATGTGTCATTCTGATACTGCGAAACATCATGGAATCGAGGGGCCATTGTGACACTGCAGGACCTTAAGGAACCAAAGGGAACCTGGGAAACTGCTGAAACTCATGGCACCAGTGGCCATTGTGACATGGAGGGCCTCATGGAACCAAAGGAACCCTAAGACATCTTGGAACTCCATGTAATCAACGGACCATTGTGACATTGCGGATCCTCATGAAATCAAGGGGTCAATTTGACACTACAGGGCCTCATGGAGCCAAAGAAATCCAGGGACACTGTACATCCTCATGGAATCAAAGGGGCATTCAGCTTTTGTAGCCTCATTGAACTAAAGGAATCCTTAGACATTTTGAAACCTCATGGAATCAAGCGACCATTTTGACTCGGAAAGGCCTCAAGGAACCAGAGGGACCTTGGGAGAGTGCGTATCCTCATGGAACCAAGGGCCACTGTGACACTGCAGGGCCTTACGGATCCAAAGACACCTTGTGACCCTGTGGAAACTCGTGTAATGAAGGGACCACTCTGACACTGAGGAACCACCTGGTCTCAGGCAGCCACTGTGCCACTGCAGGGCCTCATGGAGTCGAGGGCCCACTGTGGTGCTGTAGAACCACATGGAATCAACGAGACAGTGCAGAACCGCATGGAGTCAAGCGACTATTGTGACACTGCAGAATCTCGTGGAATCAGAGTCATTCAGACACTGCAGGGCCCTATGGAGCCGTAGGAACCACCATGACACTGAAGAACCTCATGGAACAACAGGAACACTGGGACACTGCAGAACCTTGTGGAAACAAGGGGCCTTTGTGACACTGAGCAGCCACATGAAATCAAGCGACCCTTGGGACACTGCAGGGCCTCGTGGAACAAAAAGTGCCCTTGGAGACTGTGGAACCTCACAGTGTGACATGTCAGGGCCACATGGAACCGAAGGAAACTTGGAACATGGTAGAACCTCATAGAGTCAAGGGGTCCTTATCACAATACAGACCCTTATGGAGCCAAAGGGACCGGGGGACAGTGTGGAACCTCATGGGATTAAGGGGCCATTGTGAAACTTCAGGGGCTCATGGAATCAAGAGTCCACTGTGACATGTGGTGCCTGATGGAACAAAAGGAGCACTGAGACATTTTTGTCATCTTATGGAGTCAAGGAGTTATTTTTACACTTCAGAAATTTATGGAGCAAAAGGGACCCTGGCAAACTGCAGAACCTCATGGAATCAAGGGACCACTGTGACACTGAGGAGCCTCATGGAATCAAAGGGCCATTGTGATATGTGGGGCCTCATGGAATCAAAGGAATCCTGGGAAACTGCAGAAACACATGGAATCAAGTGGCCACTGGGACACGCGGGGCGTCATGGAATCAGGGGAACCCTGGGACACTGCAGAACCTCACAGAATCAGGAGGCCATTGTGACACTGCAAGGCCTCTCTGAACCAAAGGGGCCTTGTGCTGGGCTGTCACAGGCCAGGGCAGGGGCAGCTGGAGAGTCCCTGGCCCAGCCATGAGTCATGGGCTGAAGCCATCAGCTCCTGCAGAGAGAAGAGACCTCACAGGCCCTTTTCCAGCCATGTCCCTTCTCTTGGCCTGTCCTCTCCAGGGGCACAAGTGACCTCACAGCCCCTTCACAGCCATCGGCTTCCTACTGGGTGATGAGTTCCTGAGGCACAACTGACCCATTGATACTGTACCCAACTATCACCCTCCTTGTGGCCCAGCAAACGACATGGCCATATACCCATAAACCTGTTTCCTCAAATTTGTTCAGTAGACTTCCATGATTTCAGTAGAGCGATGATCCTCAGAACTACCATGTTTATGCTGGTGCATTTTACAGTTCTACTTCTGCCTCTCTGTCAAAGAAAAATTTAATTGAGTCACAGAATAACAGAGGCTGGAAGAGCCCCCTGAGCAGCACTGCCCTGGCTGTGGCTGGGCTGCAGTTCCCTTTGCCCAGAGCAACCCCTCTCCTGCTGTGTTGGTGCTCGTGGCTGCAGTGCTGTTGGTCCCAGCCCAAGGCTTTGGCTGTCCCTGGGCAGTGCTGGCCCCGCAGGAAGCGTCTCTGCAACCAACCCCCACCCAATGGGCTTGTTGGATATCTGTTAGGAAATCTGTTGGACAGATTTGATGAAACAAACTTCCTTTTCTCTGGCCCTGTGGTAGGTCACAAAAAGGAGGGTGAAGGCTGGGTACGGTGCTGTGTGATCAGTTGTACTTCAGGAACTCACTATCCAGTAGGAACCTGGTGGCTGTGAAGGGGCTGTGAGGTCACTTCTGCCCTTGGAGGGGACAGACCAACAGCAGGAAGGTGTCTGGGGAAGGGCCTGTGAGGTCCCTTCTCTCTGCAGGAGCTGATGGCTCAGCCCGTGAGTCAGGGCTGGGCCAGGGACTCTCCAGCTGCCCCTGCCCTGGCCTGTGAGAGCCCAGCACAAGGCCCCTGGCTGGCACAGGCCCTGGGAGATCCCCTCTGCCCGAGGGCCTAGGCTCACTCCAGCAAGGGGGCTTCTCTTTGGGCTGCCCCGTCCCTCATGCTGAGCGCAGGAGGGGACAGCAGCAGGCATAGCTGGGCCCTGTCTGTGCCAGCAGCTGAAAGGAGCAACCTGGGCACAGCATGGGGAGGCTGCTGCTGGCAGGGCACAGCAAAGGGCACTGGCACCCCCTTGTCCTTCCCTCAGCGTCACCCCCCCAAGGCAGTGAGCCCTGAGCGAGACGTGAAGGACAGGATCTGCCTTCCCCGGGCTGGGGAAAGCATGGCTCTTCCTGTGATTTTCCTCTAGTCTAGACAGTACATTAGGAATGTTGTCCCATGGAATCAGGGGACCATTGTGACACTGCAGGGCCCCAGGGAACTCTTTTGCCCACGACGAGGGTCAGCCCAAGAGACACTGACACCAACTTTGGAGAACAAGTGTGTAATTTTACTGCAGTGCAAAGCAGCAAAGAATGACAAAAGGCTGAGCTCAGTAATGCACCTCATCGTTCCTACCAAGAGTGCCTGGAGTGATTAGAAAAGATCCCTGCCCAGCTGCCCTCATCTGTTCCCCTCAGCCAGGCCCGCACGGCAGCGGGGGAGCCCCGGTCGCAGCCAAGGGTTGGAGAACCCCTCCCGGGCACGGGAAATCCTGCCCAGGGCGTCCACTCGTAGGGGAGGGCTCCATCTCTGCTGGGAGGGGGTCCAGCTTTTCTGCCCTTGGATAAACAAGCTCACAGAGCTACGAGTGGGCAAAACCATCTGGCTCCCTTCTCCTCCTGGGTTCCACCCAGAGCCTGGCCAGGGCTTAAGGGGAAAACCCAGGCAGTCAACCTGCCCCATCTGCTGCCAAACAAGGCCAGACAATAAATAGATTATTAGGTTGGAAGGTTCATCTAGAGGTCAGCTTTGGCACAGGGTCTGTTGTTCAGCCTCAGCCTCAGCACTTCAGGGCTTTATATTACACACACAGTTTCCATGTTCATTACATATTCTCCCTTAAGACATAGACATCACTTTGCTTTACACAGTCACACCCCCTACTGCAAGTCCTTAGTTGTCCTTTGGGGTCTCCTTCAGGGCTCTCTGGTGGGTTTTTTGGCATCTGGTGCCCCCAAAGTTGAGGTGTCCACTTCTTGACCTCGGTTCTGAGCAGACACAGTGTCATTACCTTTCACCACAAAGACTGGAACGTTTGGGTTTGATCTTCTCTGGGCCCACAGAGCTCAGCTTCCATCCTGTTTGCTTAGTTACATCCCTGATCCAATTCTCCAGGACCTCTCCAAGATTCTACTTTTCCTTCCTTGGCCATAGAGAAATGTTGGGAGCAGACTTCTATATCCCACATCAAATCCCCCCTTTTTCCAGACTAAGCTCCTGAAGGGATGGAGTGTCTTAGGAGCTTTATTTCATTTTACAGCTCAAGGCATTAGAACAGCTACAGCACTGAATCCTGATGCAAGCTGAAATACAAATGCCCTTCCAGCTTTGGGGCAACCCTTCACAGGTGTTATTTCCACACAGCCAACACCACCCCCTTCCACTGGGGACCGGTCAAGGATCAGTCATTTCCCCAGCAGGAAGGGTTTGAGGACATTGGCTGTGATTTCCCACAAACGGGCCACTCTCATTAACACAATCCACTTTTCCTGTTCCTTTAGTGGGGGTCACAGCTTTGGACACAGGCAGGATTGTCAGAGATGGTGGGGGGGACTTGCACACTCACTGCTGGGTCTACTTTTTGGGGAACACAAGTGCTCACCCAGTGACCAGGAATCATTTCTGCCAGAATAGGGGAGGCAGAAATGGGGAATGGCTTCCTTGTCTTGCCAGGTAAAGGAGTGCACACCCAACAATCCCTTGGAGGCAATACTTGGGTCACATTTGAGACTAAAAGGAGATGTAAAGTTTGCTCCCAAGTCAAGACCCAATTCACTATTGGCAGGAGAGCCAAAGCAGACTGAAGCATTTGGTTTCTTCTCAGACAACCTCTCAATGACCCAAGGGGCTCTGGCCTTTGGAATTCTGCAATAATGCACCCCTGATTTGACTTGTTGTACCCCTTCTACACTCAAGTGGGCACCTCTGTCTGGTGACATTCCCAAATGTACCTCGAATCCAGGGATTCTTGGATTCAACAGTATTCCACTCACTTCCCCAGCCCGGTTGGTGTGACAAGGAACAGCCTCTGGCCACCCAGAGAAGGTATCCCCCAAGACTAGGAGATCTTTACACCCCCTTTTCTGGGCAATTCAGTCACATCCATCTGCCAATATTCACCTACAACATTTCTACATTTCCCATCACCTATTCCCACTCCACTGGTAGGGTTTGGATTATTTCTCTTCCACACACCACACTGCTGACTCACTGCTTGTACAACTGGGGTCAGTTTTGGACCTAGACCCCACTTGTGCAAATGTTTCAATACTTTGCTTCACTCCAAGGAATACCCTCACGTTCCCCATCCACCAGGTCACAGAGATTGGTTCAGGGACTCTTATTTGCCCACTTGGGGTAACTGCCCAGCCTCCTGGAGTAAATTTTGCTCCTGAGGTTTCAAGGAGTTGACAATCCTTAGCACTAGACTCATTTTCTTCTACTGGGAAAAGGATCTCTGACCTGCTGGAGGGAGTTCCTGTGCATCCACAGAATTGTTTTCCATTCTGGACAAAGCTGCCCCCACTGGGAAACAATTCCCAACCAGGACTTTCCAAGGGGCTGTCCCCTAAGTCAGCTCTGCCCGAACACACTTCTCCTCTAGTCTGGAAGCAATCCCGCTCTGGGTTTCCTTTGCTGGGGCTGGGGCAGTTGACAAATTGCTTCTTTGCTTCCTGGCCCAGCCTCCCTTGGCCTTGGAGAATTTCAAAGCCCAGGGAGGCTCCTGGGGTCTGGACTACTTGCACTTTGTGTTTGGGATACCCCATATCCACTCAGCCCAAGGAAATTCCACAGTGCCACAGTCTGACCCCAACATTGCTGCTCAGCATCAGTGGCTATCAAAATATCATCCACCCACTGGAATAAGGCTCCAAGAGGGTTTTGACCTCTCCAGTCCCTTTGCCAATTGAGTTCCAAATATTGGGGGGGCTATTTTGAAACCCCTGCAAGAGGACCACCAAAGTCAGATGGGTTTTCCTCCCTGTCTTTGCATTTTCCCATTGGAAAGCAAAAAGTTCTTGACTTTCCCAACTCAAAGGGATACAGAAGAAGGCAGCTTTCAAATCTAATTCTGTGAAACATATTAAACTATCATTTGGGGGATTTAGCAAAGTGCAAGGATTCACTACGACTGCTTGTATATCTTCTACTTTATTCTTTATAGCTCTAAGGACTATAAGGACTTTATTCTATAAAGCTCTATAGAGCTTTATAGCTCTAAGAACTAACTGGCATAGCCTTCCATTTGCATGCTTGACTGGCAAAACTGGAGCATTCCATTTAGATTCACATTCTTTTCACAAGCAGAATTTCATCAGTTTTTCTACAAAGGGTGAGAATCCCTTACATCTTTCTCTTTACAAAGGTATTGCTTTGGCCTTACCAACTCCACTCCAGGTTTCACTGGAATTCTCACGGGTTCTGCTCTTTTGGATCATGGAGGCACCTCTCCAGCCCATCCTGTTGGAATCACTGCATCCCCAAGTGACATTGGCAGATGGATTACTTCTGCTTTTGGAGACTCTCATGCAAAACTAGAAACTTCCACAGAATTAGGCTCTGCAATAATAACCTATATTTGACCATTTTTAAATTGGATTGGGGCATTTCATTTTGCCAAGAGATCTCTCCCAAGCAGAGGCTTTGGGGAATTGGGGAAATACAAAAACTGGGGAGTCAACCACTGTTTTCCCAATTTAAAAGTCACAGCATTAAAAATGGCCCAGTTTCCCAGTTCCCTGGCACACCAGACAATTGTTCTAGAATTGCCCCTTGAGTTTCATTTTCCCGGATTTAACACAGAGGAACAAGTTCCCACAGCCACAAACAATTGTACTGAGCTTGGCTGGAACCAGATGTTCTGATGGGGAAGAATCCTCTGGTGCCCCCTCAGTCGTCTTCAGTGATGCCAGGAGAGGGTTCCGAGGGTTCTGAAGTTTCACTTGTGGACAATCCCATTTCCAGTGTCCATCTTTCT
>NW_020885450.1:0-14435 GCF_003945725.1 Corapipo altera
AGAGTGGGCAAATGCATCCATTGCTTAAAGTGCAGCCTCCAGAGCCCCTGTACAGACCTTGAGTGGCCCAAAGCTGAGGTCTGTGTCAGGGAGTGAGGAGCTCCTGCACCTAGCAGAGCCCAGGGCAGGATTTGGTGTCGGATGCCACTGCTCAAAGCACAGGTGGGAGCTGCAGCTCCAAAGAGCTGTCCAGGACAGCTCACTGGGCAGTGAAGTCCAAGCAGCAGCTGTTTGGGACAGGGTGGGATTGTTGGGGTGTCCTCTGCAGGGCCAGGAGTCAGAACCCACGTTTCAGGCAGGGAAGTCATGCTTCTAAGTTGAAAGATTGATTAGGGTTGGTAACGCGAGGTAAAAGTGAGCTTAAACTTTCTGCAGATAGGGAAACTACAACAGTTTCTGACAGAGGAAAGGGCCCCTTTTTCTTCTGAGGTACCACAAGGATTTGTAAAAAATTAGTCTTTTAAAATCCCTCCACAATGTTTGTTTTGGTGTTCGGGTGTGTCTGGGAGGTAATTGCAGCTGGGAAGGCTGGAGGATCCCTGACAATGGTGGTATTAAAAACACCAGGTTTTTGTTCGGTACTCGGTTTTTATCTCTAGGCTGGAGGTCAAGGCTGGAGGGGCCATGCCCAGCCTTGTCTGCCTTTCCTTCACCGTTTGCAGAGAAAAGCAGGCATTTGATCTGAAATCAAACATTGCACAATATTTGCATTCCAGGTGGAACCTTGAGCTGTCAAAAACCCCATCAATACACAGTTGGAGAAAGCGAGCCCAGCTTTGAGCCTGCAGAATCCACATTCATGTCTTTCAGTGTTAGGCAAATGCTATCAATCCTGCTGTAGAAATACTGAATATTTCCATAGGAAACATTTACCCTCTCCATTAGGGTTGAACTATATGTTGTGGTAACTAGAACAGGCAAGCTGCAAAGGAAATAAAATAGCTCCCTCCCTCTCCCCTGACTGTCCACTGTCAAAATAACCAGTGACTTTGACTTCCCAATCCCCTTAGGGACTTCCATGGGAGTTTTAATTGAGTTTGAAGTATATGGTGACTCCAAGACGACCAGAGCGAATCCATGGGAAGACTGACATCTATGACAAAAGCAGTAAGAGGAGCCTTATGTGTAGGGACGCTGCAGAATCCTAGCAAGAAATCACAAACCCAAGCAACAGGCGTTACAGCATTTTCATTCTTGTTCTAGAAGCTGTGGAACAACTTGGATCATGAAATGCATCATGCCTTCATGGACAAAACAAGTAATATCTTCTTGGAACGTGATAAAAAAAATAATCCTAAGCATTATTTTTTTCCTTAACCACTGATATCATTAAGGGTTTTTTTCTTTTTACTCTTACACTGATTTTCTAAAAAAAGGGGGGGGGAAAAATCCAAGCAAATATTTAAGATAATTAAATCATTTAACTTCCATCTGCTTTCCTTTTCTCAAGATATATTAAGCTTTATGGTTAATATTTGTGTGCTAAGGGAATTTTGGTCTTGGAGAAATGTGCCCCTGGGCTCCTCACACTCCAGAATCTCCTGCCAGGGAGCAGTGAGCTGGGGCTTGCTGACACACAAACACCAGCATGTGCCATCCCACTCAGTCTGCCTGGCAAACCCACTGCCTCTGGCTCTCCAGATTTCTCCATCATCTTTATAAATATCAAATCTCCAGAGACCAGTTTCTCAGACTGCAAAATAATCTTGGAAAACACTCCGTTTTGTTCCACCGAGCACACACTCCTGGGCAGCCCAGGGAAGCCCTCCCACCTTGCTTTTTGCCCAGCAGCTCTTGTACTGCCCTGGTCTCACCCAGCAAATTTCTGCATGTGATGGTGTTATAATCCCTCTCTACTCTGACAATAAACCCTAATTGCAGTGGCTCTCCCTGGTTCTTCTCGGTCTTTTCCAGGCTTCCAGCTCTGCTTTATCACTCAGCAGATAAGGACACCCTCTGATTTCCCCCAGCTGGTTTATGCCACCTGGCCCCCAGCCTTGCATAAGGAGCCTCCTGCTTTCAGTCACGTCCTCCTGGTACCTCCCTGCCCAGTGCCCTGGTCCTGCTGGGTGCACCTCCACGGGAGGGCTATGGTGGAAGTGCCTAAAACCATGATATTTTATCTCCTTGCCCTTCCTTCCCCGTGCAACTCACAGTCCACTGAGATTTGGGCCTGCATTTGCATTATGTTGCGTTAAGTTTGGAGATGGAGAAGATGGGAACTGCCTGGTTCCCATCTGTGAAATCCATCTGTGTGTCAAAGCTGGGACAAACCTTCCTCCCCATCCAGGCATCTGGTCACCTAGACCTGCTGGGCTGAGAAGGCCCCAGTGTCAGACATACAGTGTCTAGATGTGGCAGGTCTGCCTTATTTAGAAAGCCCATCAGACTAAGTAACAGAAAGAGGCCTGTCCTAGTGTTTGAAATGCATTTAATTTAATTCAGTCACATCATTCAGTGCTTGGCAAAACCAAAAAAGAAGAGCCATAAAATCAGCTACTTCACTCACCTCCCGTCTTAAGGCTTCTGTCAAGGATGAGACAAATGCCAGGTGAGAATGAAGAAAGCGGAGGGAAGAGGGTATAATAAAAAATGAAAGATGCAATGAATCTGAGTTCTTAGATAGTCAAAATAGTTAAGCCATAAAGATATCAAAAAAGAAATAAGCTCTGTCCATATGTTCTGCACAAATATCTGTGCAGAACTGCTACACTCTCGGTGTATGTTATGGTCCAATACTGTCTTCTAGAGTAAAAAACTAATTAGGTAATAAAATTTTCAGTGTTGTGTGTTAAAAAGCTTAGTTAATTGCTGGACTCCGGTGTTTTCTTACATTGCTTTCATCTAGGCTTTCACCTCTTTGTTTCCTCAAGGCTAATGCATGGAGTATTAAAAGTACAAATCTTAAATTCCGAAGTCTCTTTGCAAACAGGCAAATGTGCGGGGAAATTAAACTGCACCATCAGCTTAGTATCTGACTCAGAAATTCTACCTTTCTGGATATTAATTTTTGTCCAAAAGCTTTGTGAGCCTGCAGTGGTATTAAAATTTATATTTTTTTCCAGTCTACTTGAAATCCTTTGCTTTTGTCATCTAGTAGGGATTGTAAAGTTCTTATCTCCTGGATCACATGAATTTGGCCTACAACAGTCACCTTCTTTTGCTCTGTTTTGGCAAGCGTTCACGTCAGCCCCAAACTGAGTCTCATAAGTCTCACAGTGAAGAGCTACCTGCACTTTTCCCTCCAAATTAGATGCTGGGCAAGTTTCATCCAGACAATTAATGTCTTTGTTTTGGTCACCAGGTCCCGTAGGTTCTGGGTTTAAGTTAAGCCAAGTACTTCAATCTTAGTGCTGTACTGTATTACCTGTGATGGATGTGCCAAAGGCAGCATCACACCTGTCTAGTGAGGGCTGCTCAGCTCTTCCTGAAAGCACAAATGGCCTTTGCCCAGCCTGCTGCAGACATGCTCCCTTCTCAGACTGCTCCCAACCCCTCTGAAAGCATCCTGTGAACGTGACTCCGCTTGTGAGAACTGGATGGTTCAGGTTTCTGGGAGGACCCTTCTCTAAACAGGTCACAGACTTTTCTGCCAGGGGCTCAGAGATTCAGGGAGCTGATGGCTGGCACTGGGGGAAAGGTGAACTCAGTACCTCATCCTTTCCCTGGGGAAAGTAAACACCATCACAGTGTTAAAAAAATGTGAATTACTTGCAGGCAAGGGGGTAGCTATATACCCAGAAAATGCTGCTGAGGGCGGCTGCCTGAAGTGCAGGAACTGCTCAGCACCCTGCTGCCAGTTTGCCCTTACTTCTGCTAGTGATGGGAAAAGCGGACTCCAGTCCTCCCACTATAGCCTGTGGCTGGAGACACAGAAATATATGTTTGTAATGCCAGTTTTGCTGAGGAAATACTCAGCTGATATTTCAGAAGTGGCTACAGCGGTGCTGATGTTCCCTTAGTCAATGTGTGCTGCTCTGTGAGATGGTGGGGAGGGAGTGACTTAAAATACAATGTTTGAGTCAGTCTCACTCTCTGTAGCAATTTGCAGCAGTGCAGTAACTCAGTCTGCAGCAGCAGCACTGAACTGCATTGGCTGGTCACAGCTCCTTCATCTGGGGTGACAGCCAGAGAGAAGCCCAGGTAATAAAAGTGCTGAAGGACAGGCTCATTTCTTTTGCCTCATTTGAGTGGCTGAGTGCAGCTGTCCTTCGTGTCTTGCTGGCTTCAAGCAGTAAGGAATATCTGCAAAGTCACCTTGAGCTACTGCTGAGCTCCCAAAATTTGGCCACACACTTTCTGTTATGCTGACAGTTGATGTGTGCAGCAGACCAAGGACTGAGGATACATTACAGCTTGGCCGGTCCATCTAAGCCATGAAGGGAGATGTTACTCTAAATCTGAGATGGATTTTGCTGCATTTAGTTTTAATCCCTGCAATTAGATATATGTTATCACAAGTGACGGAATAGAGTTGTAGCCATGAATCCCACAAAAGCACACAGAACCTTAGCCTTTCTTTCTTAAAAATGCTTTTGTTGGAAACCCTGTTTTGCAGTATTTTTATCCTTCAGAGTAGAAACACCCAGGTTGTGAACCTACATGTGGAATGTGAATCCGAGCTAGGCACAGAGCAGCCTCCAGCATCAGAGAGAGAGCCTAATTGCCTGGAAATGCCCATGAAATCCCTTTGTGGAGTTGGCATGTGCAGTAAAGGCTACATCAGGAAAACACAGGATGTGCTTGGTCAGGAAAGAACATCCCCACCTGGTTGAAGGAAGTGATTGTCCTGCTCTGCTCTGCACTGGTGTGGCCTCACCTCGAGCCCAGTGTGCACCACAATATAAAAAATACCTTGGATGCTCTTAGAGAGCATCCAAAGGAGGGACATGAAGATGGTGAAGGGTCTGGAGTGGCTGAGGTCACTTGGCTTATTCAGCTGGAGGAGACTGAGGTCAGACCTCACTATGGTCTTTAACATCCTCCTGAGAGCAGCAGAGGGGCAGCTCTGATCTTTGCTATCTGTGAGCAGTGACAGGACCTGAGGGAACAGCTGGAGCTGTGTCGGGGGGGGGGTGTGTTAGGCTGGATACTGGGAAAAGGTTCTTCCCCCAGAGAGAGGCTGGGCACTGAACAGGCTCCCCAGGGCAGTGGTCACGGCCCCAAGGCTGACAGAGCTCAAGGAGCATTTGGACAATGCTCTCAGGGTCAGGGTGGGATTGTTGGGGTGTCCTGTGCAGGGCCAGGAGATGATCCTTGTGGGTCCCTTCCAACTCAGCATATTCTGTGATTCTATGATCTGTACCCCCAGAGATGTGGCCAATAAAGCATCTTTGTGTGCTACTGACCGTGGTGGTTTCCATGGCTCTTTGAACACTCTGTGGAAGTGTTGAAATGTTGCCTAGAGGTTGATCCATACAAAGATAATACACTGCTACCAAGACACTTGTGTTGAATGTGATAATCCAAACCCATAGCATGGTCCTGAACAGCTTTCTACTGCAGCCATCTACAAACAACACTCTCAAGAACTAATTCCTGGTACTGCTATGAAATCACGCAGCCATGCTTACCTGCACCACTTATTTGGTTATCCAGCCACCTAATGACAACAGAATCACCACAAATAATAGTGCACAAGTATAATGAGAACCATGAGATGATACAGCCCAGAGTTTGGAAAACAACAGCAGTCAAAGATTTTCTTATGTTCATGTTAATTCTTAGCACTTCTTTTTTAAATTTGCATATGCTACAGAATTGATTTGAATGCAAGGGATACAGGGGAGGTCAAGACACTTGGCAGATTCTCATTATTAAAGGTAATTTTTAACAATATTAAACTTTTCCTTTCCATCTTGTTTTTCGCCTCTCTTTTTCTTCTGGCTGTATGTGAATCAAAAATTTTGTTTCTATCTGTCCCACGCCGATCCTTTGCTTTGGTTTGTGCTGTAGGAATACACAAGATGGAAAAGTTTCACTTACTGTAATAATAGGCATATTTTATTGCTGTGTTAATAACACACTTGACAAGTTGCTGCCAAGTAGAGCTTCGCATTGCCTCAGAAAACTATATTTCTTTTCCCTCCCACTTTGAGTAGCTGTCTCATTCCATATAGAGCACAGCCATTGGTATGTCTGTAGAAGACTGAGCACACAAGACAAATGAATGGACATGTACACTGATTAAAAAACATACCTCTAGATTTGCTCCAAAAATTAAAAACTGCCAAACGGCTCAAACTGCCACAGTGGTGAAGAAAGTAGGATTTTCTTTAAAATTTATGGCTTAAGAAAAACTTGTTTGCAAACTGCAGTTTCAGCAACAAAAAAAATAATTAAAAAAATCTTTTATATAACTTCTAAATAACATTTATTCAAAAAAGCTAGGAGAAAAGATACACCACTGTGCCCAGCAGAAATATATTTGAGCATTGGACTAGTGCTGTCTTAAGAGAAATACTGTTCACAAATTTCATATCTCCTGCAGCATTTGGATTTGTCTGGGAATCCTTTCAGGCACTGGGTTTGCTCCAGCTTCTGCTCAGTTGGTGGGAACCCCTCTGTGGTCTTTCCTTGGAACAGGCTCAGACTTTTACTGAGTGCTGAAGCAAACCCAGTGTCTCCCTCAGGCTGAAGGTAAATGATTTCTCTGCTGAGTTCCCAGAGATTTCTGCCCAGTGCAGATTTTGAGAGCTGTGCCCTGAGGCTGCACGTCTGCTGGTTCACCTCTGGCAAGGAGAGGAGATGCATGCAACAAAATGCTGTTCACATTTTTAGGTGAGAGATTTTCTCTGTAAGGCTCACAGTGACAAGCCAGAGTCCTGAGGAATAAACAGTATTTTCTAACACTTAAGAGTTTGAAGAGGTACCAAAGCCCCACTGTAAAGGAACGGTGTTGAATGTGTAGTGCTTCATGAAACACAGATCACATCTTGTTAACAGTGAAATAAGAGATGTGAATAGACCTGACCCTCCTCTTTTGAGAGGAAGGACAGCCTTCCAGACTCTGTTTGGTTCTCCTTGAAACTGAAGCAGAGAAGCACGGGACATAGGGTCCTTAAATAAAAAACTGCTGGAGAAATTTGTCAGGATCATTTTTTAAGTAAAGAAAAGGATTTACCTGTTACACTTCATTTGTTTGGTGAGTTTATCTGAAAAAAAAAAATGGAGAAGAATGTTTAACAAAGCTGGCAAGAAATTCAAGTTTAGGGCTTGGTACTGTATCCCTGGATCTCATGGTCAGAGATCAACTAGGTGGGGGTAGGGGTGGGCAAATGAAGAGCACACTTCTTGAAAGCATGACTGAGCACCCAAAGACATGGCAAGTTGGTGGGAGCAGGAAATCACATCAGACAGAGGAGAAACTGGCCTTGCACTGCTTAGGAACAGACTTCTTGTTCTCTGCAGAAACAGTCTTTCTGCCTCCTTTTCCCTCCCCTTTCCAACACTCCAAAGATCCCACACGAATCCACATCAGCCCCTCAAGGCCACGTACACACCCTGGTTAAAGCAGATGCTGGTCAGTGGCCATCAGCCAGGACAGTTGGGTCCCATGGATCGCTGTTTTCCAGCGGGTCAGCGGCGCAAGGCCCGTGGGTCGGGGCAGCTCACCTTGCAGTTCCTGGAAGACAAAGTCCAGTTCCTTCATGGAGTCCCGTATCTTGTCTTGGTAGCGGCGAATCCCGACGTCATCCATGTCCTTCACCACCACCACATCTACCCTGTAAATGTTCGAATTCTGGCGCACAATCCTAGGAAACACAGAGTCGTTTCACCAAGGAAAACCATTCAGCACTAAAAGCTAACAGACTTCTTCACTAGGATTCTTCGGAGGATTCTACAAAGAGGAGGGTGCTTTGGCAACATGAAGTATTGGGTAAACAGTTGTTATATAACAATTGTTATATACTGTTATTTGTTTGGCAATGCCTTTTGCTTACCAAAGCTGGATGGTAACTTTCAAATGCTGATAGGGAGAAAGGGGGAGGCATTTTGATGATACCCATGTGTGAACAGTGCTTTGACTTGACGCTGTCGTAGAACAGCCACTGCCGTGACAGAACAAAAATGCCAAACATACTAAATGGTGTCCAGGCTCCTGGAAAATGATTTTGATCCCACAGGCTAGAATCTGACGTGCAGCACAGCTGTAAGTAACAGACTGCACTGCTGGGAGCAGAGCCCCAAGGTACGCGACGATTCAAATCCAAGTTCAAACTCAGCTTTAATCTGTACAAGTCACAGAGGTGACATCTTAACATCCAGGTAGATGTTTGAGCCAGCCCTTCATGCAGCTGGGGCCTTCAGTGCTGCTGCAAAGCCTCCTGTGGATCTCTAACTTACAGTCGGTGTGGATGTGCACCACCGAATTACAGCTGACACCCAGGAGTCACTTAGGAAGTGATAAGTTATAAATTAAACGTATCACTTGCAAGAGAAGCAATAATAAATCTTTCCAGCTACTAAGCTTGTCCACAAACCAAAAACTTTGTTGGAAATGAGCCAGTTACCTCTGCAGCCAAAGGATGTTCACTGGGACTCAGCTGAAGGAGGGTCACCAATGCACATCCAAGAGAGCGCTGCTGTAAACTGAACCCTATGGGCTTCACCTCAGACACAAACATTTTTCTGGCATTAAATGCGGGTGGTTTTCATCAGAATCCAGCAAGGAAACTGAAATTTAAAGGGACTACTGGAACAGCAGACAGGTATCTCTCCATCCTTGTTAATTGTGTGGATGTGGTGCCCTCTGTCTCACTGGAATAGGGAGCAGCTTTGCAGCACAGGGTGGCAGCCAGTGGGGTCTCATTCCAGTTATCAACACCATATTTTTTCAAAGAAGAAAACAAGTTTTTACGGGTGGAACATACCTGTCTGTGGCCGGTATTGCTACACGAAATTCCTACAAAGAGGATTGCCAAAAAAAAAAAAAAAAAAGGAAAAAAATTGTTAGTGTGATTATCAGAAAGGGCAGCTGGCTGAGAAACAGGCATATCCATGAAGAAAAATGGAATGTCACTGCTAACCTTGAAGAAGAGGAAAATATCTTGTTGCTCTCTCAGCTTCTGCAAAAGCTGAAGATTCTGCTCAACCTCCTCTCTCCTATGTTCCATATTCTTCTTCAAGGAGTCAATGTATGCCAGTTGTTTTTTCTCATTTGATTGAATGTCACTCAGGATCTTCTTCTCTTTCTTAATCAACTCTGTTTTTATCTCGTCAAACAGCTTTTGTATCTGAGAAGTCACTGTCTTTGTATTGGTCTAAATGAAGAGATTAAGAAAATGGGGCACTAGCTCAGGAACCCCACACTTCAGCTTAGTGCCTCTCTTTATCAATTTGCATTGTATCTATCCTTTGCACTGCCTTTAGAAGGAAGCAGACAATAAGCATTTGCTTAGAATATCTGCTTAAACAGAGGCTTATGAAAATTCATCCTGATATAGTAACAAAATCAGATAAAATTCAGCTACCAATGTGAGAACTGTATCTGTACACACTGAAAACCCCACCTGTAGATGCAAATTATTTTTCTTTTTTTTCAATGGGTAGAAAACTTTACAAATATATAATGATATATACAATCTGTGGTCTGCCAGTTCTGTAACCTGTGCAACTACAATAAAAGCTGGAATCCCCCAGCTGGTTCCTCCTGTGGAGCTATGCTGGGAGGTTGTGAGAAAGCTTGGCTTCTGGCAGTTTCTTACACCACTGTTTTCCCTGGTTTGGACTATATCACTTTCTATTCATCTGCTTTTAACAGCACAGTTGCCATCACGTACTGTGGGAAATTGTGAAGGAAAGATGCTCTGAATTAGCAATGATCTGGGTACCAACCTTGAGCTGATTCTCGCTTTTCTGAAGATCTTCTAGGGCGGTAACTAAGGCCCTTTCATATCGCTGCAGACGTGTCATCTTGTTCAGGAGTTTAGTCTAGCAGAAGGAATGACAGCACTGAACTTCATAGCAGGGACAGCTTTAAACCAGACTGGCAGTTTGTGGAGCTGAAATGGCACAGGCACCTTCTGCCTGCCCCCTTTCACCAGTGAGTCCTATAATAAACTGTGTTCACTTGCCTCCTCATAAAGATGGGGCATAACAGAAAATTGTTTAAATTTTATATATGTGTGACTTTGTGGTAGGTTAATTAATAACTTTCCCTTTGAGTAAGTAAATTTCATTTAAAATGAATCAATAAATCTCACTTTATCTGTTAAAGCTTCACAGAATCTTCACATGTGCCTTAATGTGGTCCAAATCCTTAGTTTTCATGTGTCAGCAGCTGTGGGATCTGAGCATAAGGTAATAAGCAATTATCTTTTCTGAAAATCAGCAAAACAGCAGTACTTACTCATCCTGCTGTTTATTCTAAGGGATACTATGATCATTGAGTGCTGTGGAACTGCACAATAGCACAGTTCAGAGGAGACAGTAAACTTTGTTCTTTGGAGATTAGACAGTCTCCGAATGGCTTTGGTTGCTTCCAGCAGTTTTCACATTTGAGCACCCATGAATGGCCATGACAGACACACCTCCCAGACTTCCATTTTTTTAATAAAAATCATGCCAGAAAGTTTAGATTTTCCATGAGATAGTTGTCACAGCTGTCACAGAAGTTTTAATTTTTGAAACATTAAAAAACAAACAATCGAATTTGATCAAGGTTCTTCTCACTGAAACCCTTTTACAATTCCTCCTGAAGAGCTGCATTCCCGATTTCACTGGCTATCCTGAGGAGTTTTAAAAATAACCACCCAAGAGGAATATCCAGCAGAGATCTCAGTTCACCCACAGGGATGGCTCCCCTCTAGACAGGGCAGTGTTGCTCCTTTACCAGCTCCAGGGATGAAGGAAACGGCCACTGTCTCACACAACCCACTTGTGCTTGGCAGCTCTGAATTTTTTATATGTAATGTGAGGGAGGAGATTTCTGATAACTGCAAAGGATCCTTCCTGCTAATTCCTGAGGAGGCTGTGATCTGTCTTGAAGTTCAGAGTAAACCAGGCATTTCCTGCCCAGCCACTGGGTTCCTGCATGGTCTTTTCCTTGGCTCTAAACTGAGCCCAGAAATTTCAAATGCAAGGCATTGAGCATAGCAAATGCATTTTATGCCCTCAGTCTCAGCTGATTCTGGAGCATATCAAGGACAGCAGCTGGACTCAGAAGCAGGAACGTGGAGGCCCCATGTCTCTGTATCTGCTGGGCCATTGGCTCAGCAAAATTTATGGCAGAGGGAAGAACTGCAAAATCACAGAATCAATTACGTTGGAAAAGATTTCTGAGATCATCAAGTCCAACCTGTGACCCATACCCACCTTGTCAACCAGACCAGAGCACTGAGTGCCAAGTCCAGTCATTTCTTGAACACCTCCAGGAATGGGGACTCCACCACCTCCCTGGGCAGCCCCTTTCAATGTTTAATCACCCTTTCTGTGAAGAAATTCCTCCTCATGTCCAACCCGAATCTCCCCTGGCACAGTCTGAGACTATGTCCTCTCATCTTGTCCCTTGTTGCCTGGGAGCAGAGCCCAATTCCCACCATGCTACAATGAGGGAGCTCAAGGGAAGGGCCTCAAGTGGGAAAACCTGTTTCCCCACCCAAAGTTCAGTAATAGTGGCATCCCCGAGGCTCTGTGGAGGAAGAGATTTTCTAATCCCTGAAGGAATACTTCTTAACCCCAGCCAGGAACACCCCAGTGAGGGGCTGGCAGTTCCCTGGGGCTGCACCTCAGCATGTGGGACAGCGGGACCCTGGGCTGCCTCTCACTCACTCTCCCATTTCAGCACACCCTGAGGGCAGCCCCAAACACCTTTCTCTGCTCTTCTCCCTCTGCTTACCTGGCCAGGCTGCTCTGGCAACAAAAATGAGGAAAAGAAAAGCAAATTCCAGCACAATGCGCCAGTCCCTGCTGGGGCAGATATGAAATCCCTGGAGCTGTTGCCTGCCCGCCCCCAGCCCCCGCCCCAATCCCCATTCCCTGGTAAAAGCCTCACTGCCCCTCCTGTGGCTTCCTCCCTTCCTCCAGGTCAGGGGGTCGGACCAAACCCCGCAGGAGCAGTGGGGAGAGAAGAGCTCCTTACCAGCTGCTTGTCATGTCCCTCCTTCAGGGTGAGGACCTCGTGGTTCACGTGGGCCCCCCTAATGGCGCAGAGCATGCAGATGTACTGCTCCTCGCGGCTGCAGTAGCATTCCAGCATCCTGCCGTGCTCCGGGCACCTCCTCTCCTCCACCACACTGCCTGCTCCCACCTCCACCAGGACGTGGTCCTGGTAGTAAGCCTTGGAGTTGTGTTTGTTCAGATGGGCCTGGCACAAGGACGCATCGCAGACCAGGCAGGTTTTCACCGCTGGCTGGGTCTCATCCAGGCAGTACTCACAGGGGAACACCTCTGTCTCCCCCTCTTCAGAGCCCTTACCCTGTTTTTCTTCAGAAGTCTTGGCCTGAAATGCCTTCACGATGTTGCACAGGTGGAAATTCATCTGCAGCTCCAGGTTGGGCCCCAGGTGGAGCCTGCACATGGGGCAGGTTAACGGAGCCTGCGATTGTTTCTGGGCTGTGAGCACCTTCTTGATGCACTGCTGGCAGAAGGTGTGACTGCAGCTCAGCGACACTGGGTCCTTGTACATGCACAGGCAGATGGAACACGTGAGTTCGGCCTCCAGGCTGGCACCCCCTTCAAATTCTGCACTAGCTTTTTCCATGGCTGCAGCGATGGCGCCTAACCCAGGCTGCGAGAAACGAAACTAACAAGGTGGGAGGCCCAGCCCAGATGCTGCAAGTGCTTCCTCTCCGCCCCCGTCACGGAGAGAGACGTTCCCTCTCCCGGCTCCAACTTCAGACAGTTTCTGGACGCCCTGCCAGCCACTTCGGGAAGTTTTCCCTCAGTCTCGGGCAGCACTGCTCTGGTGTGGGCTCCCACCGGGATGCTGGGAGCAGGGGAAGGCACGAGATGGACAATTCTCTTGCAGCCTTCTGCCCCCCTCCCCGAAAAATTCTCCGTTCCACAACAAGGGCAGCAAATTTGAGATTAACCCTGGATGAGAATGAGCCTAGCAGGGGTAAGCCTACAACTTCCCAACAGTCCCAGGTACTTCCTAGGGGTAAAATAAGAACCTAATGGAAAGTTGAACTGGGACTTGTTGAGGCAGATCTGCCTGCAGCCAGCTGACAGGAAAGTGGGGGTTGGTAAAAGCTCTCAGGCACTAGTCCTAGGATAAGAACAGCCCTCTACCATGCCATGAGCCCTTGCTTATCCCTCTTTGTGCCTGTACCAACTGCGACAAGGCAGAGCAGCAGCCACTGCAGGTGCATTTGGGAGACCCAACTCTACCTGTATGGTTTTCCATATCATTTTGGTGTATAAAATGAAAAAAAAAAACAACACAGCTTTCTTCCAGGACTGAACATGAATGTAATTTAGCATATGCAAACCTGTAGCATCCCTCAAGGTCTTTTACCGTCCCTGCTGGGGTGAAGAGCTTCTGCTTGGGCTGCTTCATGCAAGTAACTGTCTGAAGGCAGTAGAACCACAGGCAGCAGGACCACAGGCAGCAGGCAGGAATATCATCTCTTCCTCCCCAAGGTGTTTGGACAAGCATAAAAATTTACTAACCCAGACCACATATGGCACAGGCGGTTTTGCTTCTGCATTGGATGCCTTTGATTGGGCAGGATGGGCAGAGGCAAAAGCTGCTGCCTTAGAGCCAAGATCAGCATCACTGCTGCTTAGTTTTGTTGCAGTTCCTATTGTGCTCTCAACTTTAGGACAAAATCAATTGCCACTGACTTTTGCAAACTGAATTACTTTAATAACATGCTGCCAACACAGTATTTGATACAGCCGAGCAAAAATGAGCAACTCAATAGTATTTCCATCATGGTCAACAGAACAAATAAGAGAGAAGCTCTTGTAGTAAGAGGCAGTGTGCTGTGACATACCCCACAGAGGCCATCACAGCAACCCACAATCCCTTTTCTGATATGCCAGCTTAACAATCCTCCCCCTACAGCAACGGTCCCAGTTCCTAGGCCTGGAAATACAAAGCAACACCTTCTCCCCACATCAAAACAGGAGCTTTAAAGAGCCATCAGACACGCTGATGGCAGCATGGACTGGATACTTCAAAGGGATGCTTCCTGTCTCTATAAGCCTGAGGCTCTTAGCAGGATCTCCAACCTTGACAAACATGTTAAAAAAAGGCAGGGTGTTTCTTCAGCAGTCCATGTCTGCCCATACCACTTTGAGGTTGTTGGCCTAGGAACATGCAGAGGTAATCGTGAGGCACTTGCAGGCAGCACTCAGACAGGGCACAAATGATTCCAAGCTTCCATCAGCTCTCATTGTTGGTGTTCACCTCCCAGAAACTCTGGACACTCTGCACGTTTAGGACAGCACTGCACATATTTGAGTCCTGTCCTGGTTTTGGCTGGGAG
>NW_020885451.1:0-5140 GCF_003945725.1 Corapipo altera
TACACTGAAAGGAAGCAACGAGATGAGATCTGGGACCTAAAGAAGAAGGCAAACCCCACCCTCAGCACAACTGTCACTGCTGAGATCCTCATCTGAACAGCACTTTGACCTTCTGCCCATGGCCAACCAGCCCAGAGCACCCCTAGGCTGCCAAGGCAGAGCAAACTTCCAAATCCTCCTTGTTTGCAGGAGAAGCTGAGCTTCTGTTGGACCCTTTTCCTGCTTTAGTTATTTATTTATTCCCCTGCCGCATCTCTTAATTAAATCGTGTATTTACATAAAAAAAGGCCTTGCCATAATCACCTCTCTGTGCTGAACAAGCCACAGCCTGCACTTCCATTATTACAGGGCTGTTCCCTCTTTTATTTTATTCCCAGTTATTAAAGGTGAAAGAAAAAGCAGGATGAAGGAGCACGTGGCTGCTCCAGGATGGCAGCAGCTTTACAGGATCCACAAGGTCATTTGCACCTCCCTTAATTAGGGTGTTCTCCACAGCTGAAAAGCCATTCCAAGTCATTTATTGTATCAGCCTTGTTAAGCAGGATATGAGCAGGAAGGGGGTAAAAGCAACTGATGTGTAAGGAAAAATTCCTTTTCCATCCCTACATCCTTCTTCCTTTAGACACGTGAAGATACTTTGGGAAAATGTGCAGGGAACTCCAAAAAAAAAAAAATAGGAATGTTGAAATTAGGCTGAACACTGAGACCAGGCTGTACATCTGAACCACTGAAGTTCATCTCCCTTCTCATTCTCTGCTCGTGGCAGCTCCAAAGGATAATTTCCTTTGAGTGAATGGTGGGGGTTTTTTTCAGGCACTTCATTTCAGTCGGATGAAAAATTGTTTCTCCAGGACCAAAATTGTCTCTGGGAATTCCATCCTCTCTCCTAATATCAAAGATGAGCTTATGGAGATATTTACTTTCAGGTCATTGAGAGCTGAAAGAGGATATTTTTATTTTCCAGCCCAGTCGCTTCTGCTACACGTGGTCCCCAAACTCTCCCCAGATTCCCAGGCATGGGCTTTTTCCTGCATTCCTTGCAGGAACTGGGGAGAAATTCCTGCCTCCCAAGAGCTTGGAATGCAGATCCCAGCCTCACCAGAGGAGCCAGAGACAGATTCTCACCCAGGTGACCTCAATAAATTTACCAGGGAACTGCAGTTAAACTGAATAATTCTGTGCTGAACCAAGACATTTGAACCATCCCAGAAAAAATTATGGGGCCATCCAGCAGGAAAAGGCCAGAGATTCCTGAATTTGCCTTGTTTTGTACAGTGCAGAAGATTAAATGTCTGAATTCCAAAGGAATCAGCTTGGCCACTCTATTCCCCTTCTTAATATGAGTCACTGTGACACTGGAGAGGGAAGACGTGGAGAAACCCAAATCCAACGTCCACTAAAGTTAGTGGGTATTAACTTACATATATTGTAACTTATGTAATTATTATTAACTTATTGTAACTTCTATAATTATTTATTTAAGAAAAGAATAATAAATGGCTAAAGAATGGAGATTAAAAGCAATCTAATAAGTCCTTATTGACCAAATCCTGGCCAATCCGCTGCTTGAAGTTTTACCTCTGGGTGTCTGCAGCCAGCATTTCTTTAAAGAAGCATAAAAATGTTCCAGGAATGTTCCAGAAATGTTCCAAAAACGAGCCCCTGGTTCTGTTCCCTTTCCTAAGCTCCATTTTATTGTGTTTTCCAGTGAGCTGTAGGACTTCAGGAGTTTCCCTGCCTGCTGTAATCCAGCGGAGCGCTCGTGTTTCCATGGAGCAGCACAGAATTCCTGCCCGACAGACCTGCTGGGGAACCTGTGTGGAGCTCTGAGCCCTGGCATCCTGCAGGATCCGGTTTTCCTTTTCCAGCCCCCCCAGCACAGCGTGGATGTGACAGAGGAACGTGTCCTGCTGCCTGGGACAAGGAATTTCCATGCCAGGACATGACATTCAACCACTGGTGTTCCATCCCAGATCCAGAGGGGCTCCATGGATGGCTCAGATGGCTCTTTCCCTAAATGCTAAAATAGCTGCAGCAGTTGGAAAATGCCAATCCCGTTGGGATTATTCAAGATATCGCTCCGAAATGGCTTCACTGGTGTGTCCTGCAACATCCCCCAAGTGCCACATCTGGACACAAAGCTGCTGCTTAAGGTAGGAATCCCATCTTGGAGAATATTCCCCAAAACACCGAGCTGTGTACGGGTGTTTGTGGATCTATCATCATCCATGACATGGGGGATGATCTGCGGAGCTGGGATCTAAAAGAGACCCAGTTAATTGGGTAATTGTACAGAACAGGGACAGGAGGAGAGGGAACGGCCTCCAGCTGTACCAGGGGAGGCTCAGGTGGGACAGGAGGAGGAATTTGTCCCTGGAAAGGGTGGTGAGGCCTTGTCAGGGGCTGCCCAGGGAGGTTTGGAGTGCCCAGCCCTGGAGGTGTCCCAGGAAGGCCTGGCCGTGGCACTGAGTGCTCTGGGCTGGGGGACAAGGTGGGCATCGGGCACAGGGGGGATCCATGGGCTGGGAGGGCTTTTCCAGCCTCAGGGATTCTGGGATAATATAAGAAAGATATAAAGCTATTAAAGAGCTACCAAAGGAGGGCTGCAAAGATAATGATGGGTCTGGAGGAGGAGCTGTCTGAGCTCACTTGGTTTGTTCAGCTGCAGGAGACTGAGGTTGGAGCTCACCAGGGTCTGCAGCTCCTCCTGAGGGGCAACTCCAATCTCTGCTCCCTGTGGCTGCTGACAGGACCCAGGGAAGGGCTGGAGCTGTGCCAGGGCAGGGTCAGGTTGGATCTCAGGTAAAGGATCTTTTCCAGAGGGTGGTTGGCACTGCCCAGGCTCCCCAGGGCAGTGGGCACGGCCCCACGGCTGCCAGAGCTCCAGGAGGGTTTGGACAACACTCTGAGGGACAGGGTGGGATTTTTGGGGTGTCCTGGGCCGGGCCAGGGGTTGGACTGGATGGTCCTTGTGGGTCCCTCCCAGTTCAGGATATTCCATGATTCTGTGACAACGTCAGCACGTCGCTTTTTGGTTTTCAATTTTCCTGTGATCTCATTCTTACCAGTGTAAATGTGCTTTGCTGCTCATCAGATTTCACAACTTTCTGGGAGAGAAAAATGAATTTTGTTGACTGGTCCTGTGGTCTCAGAACCCACCCTGTGTGACCTGAGCAAACAGGGCACGTCCTGCAGCTCCTCTCACCCCCACAGCGCTTCAGCGCCCGTGTGAACTGTGTTCAAATGCCATTTTCACCTCAGAATCACTGAGCAGACTCTCTATAAATTTTAAAGTCAAGGTTACTGCCCTTCCTACGTGGTTTGCATCAGCACTGTCTCTCCACAGAGAGGATTTTTTGTACAGCACAGTCAGGAAAAGGCTGGAATTATTGGCCACCAGCTGCCCTTGGCCAGTCCTTCCTTGGTCAGAGCCCCTGTCCCATCCCACAGAAGGACAAGGAGAGAAGGAACACATGGATTCTGTGCTGGGAGCAGAGAACTAACCAGGAATTAGGACATCAGATTTGCAGAATATTTGGGGTATTTATTCATGTTTTCTTTGCCTGAGCTCCAGTCCATTGTGAATCTGGAACTTGGACAAGGTTACTGGCAAGAGGGAATTCTCTGCCTCTCAAGGAGCTGTTGGAAGTGGGATGAGTAACTCAGGGAAGGGCAGGAGCTGTTCTGTTCCCTGAGCATCCCTTTTTATCTCCAAGATGAGCTACAGCCCTGTGTGATTTCCTGCTCTCAACTAGAACGTTTCCTAAACTTTTGGTGCCGTACAGGGACTCATTTATATTGAACACGGATAATTGAGTGGGAAGGGGAGAGGGAGAGCAGCAAATCCCAGGTATTTCCTGCCCTGCCATCCTCGAATAGCAAAGCTGCTCTTTCCATGTGTCAACCCCTGGAGCAGGGAGAGCAGCAGGAACCCCTCTGGACTCTGCCCCAGCTCTGGGCTGCAGGAAATCTGCCATTTCTGGCAGGGTTCAGATTTACTTACCCCCCCAAAAAAATCAATATCTAAACTCAGCCACACCAAAACCCTCCCGTGGGTGTTGTGCACCTGAGATGAGTGAGCAGAATGTGAGGCAGCTCCTGCTTGGAGAGGTTGGTTGGGGGGAGCCCAAGGTGTAAAGAACTGAATCAATCAAGGAAATGCTGAAGGTTTATGGGCAGAAAAGCACTGGGTTGTTCCCTGTGGACCAGCACAGGCACCCAGAGCCACGTGGCTCCTTGGCCTGACTCCAAGCACTGAATCCAGCCTTGCTGCTCCCTAAATTCCATGTTGGATGTGATGCAATGGAACTGTTTAGAGACAGAATTTAACCTTTAAACAGCAAGGGATTTATTTAGGCAACGTTGGAGAGCAAGATGGTTCACACTACACAAGACTTGCTCTGCCTTTTCAGTGAAAAGACAGGATTATATACAATTTCTGTGAGGGATTATGACATTTTCACATACATGTTCATATAATTGCAACATCTAATTATAATAGTCATAATAGGCACAGTCTGGGTGGAGTCTGGGGTGGAGTCATCTTTTTGGGGTGATGTTTGGTGGTAACAAGTTTCCCAGAGAAGCTGTGGCTACCTCTGGATCCCTGAAGTGTCCAAGGCCAGGCTGGATGGGGCTTGGAGCAACCTGGGCTAGTGGGAGGTGTCCCTGCCTGTGGAAGGGATGGCACTGGATGGGCTTTAAGGTCCCTTCCAACCCAAACAATTCCATGATTCCATGTCTTTCCAATCCCTCCAGGGGCAGTGACTCCATAACTTCCTGACCAGCAGCCCCATGGGTTTGTATTTTTGCTCTTCTTCCTCGGCTGAACTTTTCAACTTTCCTGATTTTCACTGACTTTATGGTGACTTTTGCAAGACTTTTGGACTTAAGCCCCTATTTCGCCCCTTATCTATTTGTGTTCTTGCCCTATTTTTATTTATGTGGGCATGTGAGTGTTCTTCTGGTGGAGGGTACCATCTAATTCCTAAGGCCTGGTTTCTGTCTGTAGCTAAATATTACATTATCGTAGAATCACAGAATCATAGAATCAGAATCAGCTGGGTTGGAAGGGACCTCTGAGATCATCAAGCCCAACCCTTGATCCAACCCCGCCGTGGTTCCCAGCCCATGGCACTGA
>NW_020885451.1:8140-14425 GCF_003945725.1 Corapipo altera
GGGGGTTGTTGTGGCCAAAGGGCAGGACCTGGCACATTCCAGCTGAACATGACATTCTCCTGAGCAGGAGGGTCCCCAGATCAGTATTCAGATTTAACTCTTTAGGCCCTTGCTCCGTTTCAGACAGGCTCAGTTTTAACCAACCTTTGTGCTTGGGCACAACTCAATCCCGTGTCCTGGGGCTGCTGATGTGACTTTAAGCAGGGAATTCCCTGGGATTTGCTGAAGGAGGAGGACACCAGACAGGGCAGGAGGCCCAAAGCTGCCCTGCCATGGCCCTGCAATTAGTAAGCAATTAGTGACTGGCTGGGCTTTGCTCGGAACCTCTTCACCTCCACGGGGAGGCCCCGTTTTGCTTCTGGGCCCTCATCCCGATTGTCCCGTGGGTCTGGCAGGGATCCCACGGCTGCCTCTGCCTGGGAAGTGCCAGGGTTGGCTCTGCCTGTGCTGCAACCTCCGGGAGAAATGAACTTCCCAATAAAGCAGGAATGCAGTCCCATAAATCCCGGGGAGGAAAGGGAGAGGGATCTGCTGGGCACGTGCTTTGCTTGTGGAATAAGGGGCACAGGCCCAGAGCTGCTCTTCTGAGGGGAAAGCAGCCAAAAAATGAGATGTGAAGAGAAACCAAAGCCTGCAAAGGCACAACTGGTGCTTTTTTAGCTGGTTGTGAGTGTTCACAGAATCATTAAGGCTGAAAAAGTCCTCCAAGATCATCAAGTCCAACCTTGGAGCAATCCCTCTGTGCCCATAAAGTGCCACATCCACTCATTTTTTTTAGGTTGTTCAGAGGGAGAGGAAACTGCCTTAATTTCTGTGCTGCTATATTTCACTCGTTATATTTATGTTTTTTAATCATGTGCTCGTTTATTACAAATGCTTTTTGTGCCTTGGAGTTGATTTTCTCAGCAGTTCACCCTTCCTGGAACTGCTTTGCTTTGCTTCCCTCACTTCCAGCCCAAACCTTGGCCCGCCTGAATTACTTCTTTTTATTATTTTCTTTTTATTATTATTTTATAATTTTATTTATTTTTTATTATCACTTTCAGCCACAGTTTCTCTGAGTGCCTCGGTGCTTTGGGAGAGATCTCGAGGCTCTGAATCCTCCTTCAGCTCCGAGCTGAAAAGGGGCATTTATGTCTTTGCAGAAGTCTCATTTTCTGCCCATATTCTTTGAGTGCAGCATCTCCAGGAGGAAAAAAAAAAAATGTTCTTTTTAGATGGCCAGTCAAGAATTACAGCTCCCTGCCTTACCTGAGTGCTCTCTTTGTGCTGCTCTGTGTTTATTCCCTCCCGTGGAGGATGGATGGAGCAACCATTCAGCCAGGAAAACACTTGCCACGGGAAACTGCAATATTATCCCGAGCTCCTGGAGTGTTCCACATCCATCCCCACTAATCCCTGCCTCCGGGTGACAGATCTCCCCTGGGGGAGCTGCAGAGCAGCATCAGCTCAGGAGGAGCTTCCAGGGGAAATTCAGCCCTTGCTACCCAAAACGACAATTCCAAGGAGGGTTCAGCTGTTGCTAAACAGGGGAAAGTGTCTCCAATCCATCAACCTGCCCTTTGTTTTTCAGGCAGGACTCGCTGCCTTTATTGTGTTATTCCAAACAAAGCCCGGGGGAAGTGGTTGGAGGGGTTGGTTCCCTCCTTGCAACAGGGGTAGTTGCAATTTTATTCTGTTTTTAGTTGGCTGGAGGCGAAGCAAGGACACCTGGAGTCACTTCAGGGCTCGGCTGGGACAGTTTCTCAGCCTGGTTTAGTGGCCTCACCCCCTGCCTGATGTTGTGTAGAGCTGCACTCCCACATCCTCCCCTCCCACAGCACCTCAGGGACAGTGGGAGAAGCTCTGGGGGTGGGCAGGACCCAGGAATCTCTGGATTTGACAGATAAAGGGTGTGCAAGTACAGCTCAGGTCAGAGAATCATGGAATTGTTTAGGTGGGAAAAACCCTCTGAGATCATCAAGTCCAACCATTCCCAGCGCTGGCCAGTTCCACCACTGCCCCTTGTCCCCAAGTGCCACATCCACAGGGCTTTGAAACCCCTCCAGGGATGGGGACTCCATCCTGTGCCAGGGCTGGACAGCCCCTTGTGGTGTTGGAATTTTCCCAATATCCAACCTAAACCTCTCCTGGTACAACTTGAGGCTGTTTCCTCTTGTCCTACCAGGAACAACCCCTGGTGCTGCAGCACCTGCCCAAATTAGCAAATAGAGATGTATTTTTAGATCAGAAAAATAAGAAATCAGATGTATTTTTAGATCAGAAAAATAAGAAATCAGATATATTTTTAAATAAGAAAACACCCATTAAAAAAAAAAAAAAGAGTTTCTTCTTTTTGTGGGATAATTTGTCAAATCTCCACTGGTGCCAGTGCACTGCTTGCCCTGGGGGCTTCACTCAGAACTGGATATTCCCCCCCAAAATTCCAAGCTCCTGAGCCCTGGCCATCTACTCCCTGGAGGTTTAGGCTGGCCTAAACACCCTGCTCAGGTCAAAGTGCTTTAGGTGATCCTGGTTGGTGTCACCCTGCTGGGCTGGGAGCAGAGTTCATCAAGGAAGTGCGTTTCCATTTCAAATATGGGTTTAAATATCTATTTATTAAAAACAAATGCATAAAACCACTTCAAACCAGTCAGTACCTCCACTGTGGAAGTCATCATTAGAATAACTTGGGTTAGTTTGGAGAGTGGAGCCCAGTGAACTGGTTTTTCTCATTTAATTATGTCAAGTTCTCTCCTGAACTATCCAGCAGCAAAAAAAAAAAAAAAAAAAAAAGTTGCAGAAAGACATAAATTATTAAAAAAAATATATCATTTTGTCTGACTTAATTTTTGACTTGGTTGACCTGAGGTTGAACAAGGAGGTTCAGTCCATTGTAACCAGAATTACCAAGTGCAACAAGAACAAGGCTGGTGTTGGGCTGTGTTTTGTGCCAATGAGGTTTTCATGTCAAATTAAAGCTCTTCCCGTTCTCCCAAAGCCTTTAGTTGTGCTGGCAGGTCCTGCACACCGACACGATTCCTGAATGTTCCCCGGCAGAACCTCATCCCTGTGGGAATTGCTCTGAAACAAAAATAGGCTCGGGCTTGTTCTCGTGCACCTGCTGCTTCCAAGATGGAAACATGCAGGGAAGCAGTTTAGAGGGACAGAACAGGTTTTAATTAAAGAAATATATTGGGGTTTTGGAAGACTGGAGCACAGCTGAGCTTTGAAGCAGAGGAGAAACGTGTCTGAGGGTCACGGACATCTCTAGTCTGAGAGGAGAGTGAGAGTGTGCAGGGAAGGGAAGGGAGCTGGGAAGGGGCTGGAGCAGCAGGAGCAGCTGAGGGAGCTGGGGGGGCTCAACCTGGAGAAAAGGAGGCTCAGGGGGGACCTTCTGGCTCTGCAACCCCCTGACAGGAGGGGGGAGCCGGGGGGGGTTGGGCTCTGCTCCCAGGGAACAAGGGACAGGAGGAGAGGGAACGGCCTCCAGCTGGGCCAGGGGAGGCTCAGGTGGGACAGGAGGAGGAATTTGTCCCTGGAAAGGGTGGTGAGGCCTTGCCAGGGGCTGCCCAGGGAGGTTTGGAGTGCCCAGCCCTGGAGGTGTCCCAGGAAGGCCTGGCCGTGGCACTCAGTGCTCTGGGCTGGGGACAAGGTGGGGATGGGGCACAGGGGGGATCCATGGGCTGGGAGGGCTTTTCCAGCCTCAGGGGATTCCACAATTCATCCATATCTTTATTCTCACATCATTTTGTCTTTAATGTGCACCTTGGCGACGAATCGATGCAAGAAGACACCATCTCATGAGGAATTCCTGAACACCAAGAGGTGCTTGACATCTCCTGGGACTTCATTTTCTTTCTTCATCTTCCTGGTGTTCCTAGAACGTGAGTTTCTGTAAAACAAAATACAGTGGGCAAAATTAAAATTTTAAAGGGCATATCAATATTTTTTCATAAAACAATTTTAAAACTCAGGAGTGTTTTGGTTTATGGCTGGGGAGGTTTTTGGGAATGCTGCCTGTCTCTAAATGGGGCTCTGAGCAACCTGGGCTGGGGGACAAGGTGGGCATCGGGCACAGGGGGGATCCGTGGGCTGGGAGGGCTTTTCCAACCTCAGAGATTTTATGTTAAACACCCCAGAGATCCAGCAGGAACCCAGAATTCTCCACTCAGTTAGAACAAGCTAATTCAAGACAGCAGCACCTTTCAGGCCTTTTTAATAAATCTTCCCATAATTTAGACTTTTTTAATACATATATCAAAATCCTTTGTCCCATCCCTGGAAGTGTCCAAGGCCAGGTTGGAGCAACCTGGGCTGGTGGAAGGTGTCCCTGCCCATGGCAGGGGTGGCACTGGGTGGGCTTTGAGATCCCTTCGCACCCAACCCAGTCTGGGATTCTACAATAAACAGGAAAATAAATAAATTAAGGATTTCAGTTTATTGAAATGTCGTTTTCCATCTACCCCAAACAGGTTTGTGATGGATTCTCTTCCATAGCTTTGTCTGTGCTCTGTGCAAAACCAGCCAGCTTTTAAATTCCACATTTTTTTCCCAGGAAGCACAGCCCTGTGCTGCTCAGGGCCAGTCCAGCTATTTTTACAGGGACATTCTCCCTTTCTAATTCAACGTTCTAAAAACAATGTCAAACATTATTTACATTATTTATATATTTTATATATGTACTCTTTATTTATATAAATATATATGAGAATATATAATATTTTCTATTATATATTTATATATTATATATAATATAAAATAATATATTTATTACATATATTATTTATAAATATATTTATATTTTTATTTTTATATAAAAATATATTTATATTATATATTTCTATATATTATATAATTTATATTTATACATAATAGTATATAATATATAGTATATTATATTATTGCATATTTATATATTATATTATATACTTATATAAAATATATATATTTATATTCTAAATATATTCATATATCTTTATATTATATATTGATATAAATATATTATATATATTTATATACCTTATTATATATTTATAGATAATGTTTATATTGTTATATATTTATATATTATTATATATTTTATATATAGATATATATATTTATATATATTTATATATATTATATGTAATATATATATCATCATCACCATTGTGGCTAGGCTTTAATATATATATATTATATATATATTATATATATATTATATATATATTATATATATTTACAAATATATATAATATATATAAAAATACATTATTTAAAACATAAAATAAATTTTTTTAAAATCACATTTTTAACTGAAATCTTTCCAGCCTTTCACTTTTGCCCAATGCCCTCCTCAGGCTGGCAAGGTTTGGGTGGTGGCACCAACCTGGGAGTGGGGACAGTGACTGGCTGAGTGTGGGAAGGCTCCAGAGAGTCCCTCTTTGACTCAGAAGGATCAATAACATTTATTTGTGAGTGTTTAGAGCAGATTATTTGCATTTGTGAAGGTAATGAAAAACTATTGAATTTTAATTAGCGTTTTCTGGCTCTTCTGGGAGAACTCCGGATTCGATCCATGGATACTCACAGTATATTCCAGGCAAAATTCAGGACAATTTTGGGTGTTCTGCCATTACAAAACCACCACAAAATCAGCACAGATTTCCATAAACTCCCCCCCTGCCACGAGTTCTTGCAGGAACATAATGACAGGTCTATTGTGCTCTGAATTGTTTTGTCATTTCACATTCCTGGGAACTGCTGAGAAGAGAAATAAAATAAATAAAGTGACCAATTTGCTTCTATGAAACCGGGCCTCAGCTGGGAAAGTGAATTTTTTTTTTTTTTAGATAAATAGATCAGCTTTCTCTCTGTTCCAGCCTCCAAAATAAATAATTGTGCTAAATATCCATGTAAATGTTTCCCATAGAAAAATACACGACGGGAAATGATAAAAAATACTGGGAGTCAGAGTGGTCACAAAATGTGGGATTGCTTTTCATCCAGGGAAAATGGACGTGCCCTCAACGGGATTTTCAGGTGGGAAAGGGAGGGTGGAACAAAACACAGAGGTTTTAAAGGAGATGTGAATAAAACCCTCATGAAGGTGGTTGTGTTCATGGAAAACTGGAATTCCTCCATTGCACAGAGTGGTGTTTGTGTTTGGGCAGAGCTGAGATTCCTTAACTGGCATTTCCCTCTTTTATATGGAGGGAGTTATATATTTTTATGTATTAATAATATATATATAAAAATTATATTTCCCATTTATATCTTTAGGTGTTTGAGTTTTTGGACTCTCTCTGCTCTGTTTCAATCCTC
>NW_020885452.1:0-369 GCF_003945725.1 Corapipo altera
CCCCCAAACAGCCCTGAGCCAGCCGGGAGGGACAGGATCTGCTGGGCCAGGGCCTGGGGCTCAGGCCTTGGCCTTTGTGCTCCACAAAACCAAGGCAGGCTTTGCTCAGCATTGCAGGGGCCTGCCCAGAGCCTTTGTCTGCCTGCACTCCTGGCCTCCAAGGAGCTGCTCCAAGGAGTCCCTGGGGAGGCTTTGTCAGTGCCTGCCCTCAGTGGGGCCCAGCAATGCTTCAAGGCACTTGCAGTTTGGCTTCTGACTTCTTCAGCAGCTGATTCAATCTTCTCTCAGTACCTCAGGATCATGGGCTGGGCTGCAAACACACTGTGGGGCTCATTAAAATTCAAGAAATCCCTCAGGATCTCTTTGTCT
>NW_020885452.1:469-14391 GCF_003945725.1 Corapipo altera
TTTTTTTTAATTCAATGATGGCTATTTTTTAGTTCAGAGAAGAGGTGATAGAGGTGTTCTCCAAGTGATCTTGATGCTGAGTGTCTCCTCAGGAGATCCACACTGACCCTGGATGATCAACCTTGCTCCTCACCCCCCAACCTCACCAGTTCTGACATGGCCCATCTTGCACTGACAGCTGATGCAGCTCCAAACACACTGTGGGATCAATTAAAACACTGAAAAACAAATTATTTATTTTTATTTAATTGTCTTCAAGTCTTCAAGACATCAACAGCTAATTGGAGTTGTTTTGTAGTTTAGCTAAGCAGGAAGATTTTAAAGTGGAAGTCATGAAAAATATATATCTTTTGATGAAAGGGAATGATTTACACAGAGTCTTGGGATGCAAGAGGGTCAGGGCGCAAAGGATGTGGATTCAAAGACAAGGGGGCAAAAGACATTAGTAGCATTTAATCATTGACCAATGGAACAGTTATCAGGTGATTCAATAGCATGTGCTATAATTTTAACAGTGACTGAATTTTAGAGTCAAAACTACAACATTCCCACCACAGTCAATTCACACCCACACCCAGGCAGAGATGAGGGGACACATCAAGAGCTGGCTGTGGAAAGGTCCCTCTCCCAAGTTCTCTTTGTTGGCAGGGAAACACTCCCCAAATGCCTTTGTGTTTTCCAACAGACAAGGGTCACAGCTGGAGGAGTGTTTGTTGAGAGGGATCAGAATTGTCCTGGGCATCAGCGAGGGTTTTTGGAGTGTCACAAACTGGAGGGTTCCCGAGCTGGGAGAGGCTGCCAGAGGTGTCCCACTGAGAGGGAGGTGCTGGGGAGCTGCCAGGGCCTCCCTCAGCCCTGCTGGTTGTGGGCTCCCAAGGGGACTGGCTTTAGTTATCTGCTGAATTTCCATCCTGGTGTCAGGAATGACTGGAGTTTCCGAAATATTTGAGAATTCTATCCAAACTGTTCCATTTGGGTTGCAATTCAGGCAGGGAATATTCCAAGGCTTTCAGGATTATCCTGTGTTCCCCAACTTTTCCACTCTGGATTGTTCCCACCTTTATCATCCAGGAGCACCTGGTCCAGTTCAGGGACACTTCCTGGTCCAGTCCAGGGGCTCTTCAGCTGGTTTGGTCAAGGCTTGTCAGGAGCTCCTGAGATCATTCTTATAAGAAGGATGGGGACAGCTTACTTGTAATAAGACAAGTGATAATGGTTTTCAACTACAAAAGAGTAGATTTGAACTTGATATAAAGAAAGAAATTTTTTACACTGAGGGTGGTGAAACACTGGCACGGGTCACCCAGAGAGGTCATAGAAGCCCCAGCCTTGGAAACATTCAAGGCCAAGTTAGAAAGGGCTGGGAGCAACCTGATCTAGTTGAACGTGTCCCTGTTCATTGCAGGGGGGTTGGACTAGATGACCTATAAAGGTTGCACCTGACTCAAACTATTTAGGATTCTATAGTTCTTTCTTATCCAGCAGAGCCAAGGCTGACAAGGATCCCACAGCTTTCAGACCCAGCTGAGCGTCCCCTTTGATGGCCCATCTGGCAGCTCTGCTAAAAAGCTGCTGCAAAGAACCTCCAGATCTAAAGGAGCTTTTGTGCTGGGCTCAGCTGTGGCTCTCAGGGCTGGGGGTTGGCTTTTGGCTGCCAGGTGCCCAACAAGGCTCTCTCACTCCACCTTCTCCTTCTCCACTCCCCTTGGTGCTGCAGGGTTGTTTCTCCCACATTTCTCTTACTTCTCTCTCAGTTCCAGCACCCTGGATTTTATCCTTTCTCCAAAGGATTATCACAGAGGGGCCTCTGGAATTGCTTATTGGCTCAGCTTTGGGCACTGGCTGGTCCATTTTGGAGCCACCTGAAACTGGCTCTCTCTGACACAGAGTCAACTCTTGCTCTCCTCTTCCCTAAGGGAAACCTGCAGCCCCCTCCCTGCTACCAAACATGATCCACAGGGTCATTCAAGTGCCCAGGAATACAGGAGGTCTTTGATCCCATTATTCCTCAGGCTGCTTAAACAAGACTTTGTCCTCTTCCTGTCCCTGACTGCAGGTTCTTTCTGTCAGAGCAGAGTTGGGCTGGACCTCAGCCGTGCTTTGCTCCAGAGCCTGCTGGGGTGGGGGCAGATGGCAATGGAAGAGTTGGTTTGGACTGGATGATCTTTGTGGGTCCCTTCCAACTCAGCATATTCTGTGATTCTGTGTTTGTTTGGGTTTAGTTTGGTTGTGTTTAATCTTTTTGCCCCTCTTTTGAATTGCTTTTCCTCTGACCCGTTTGTTTTTCCTTCATTGTCTTGGGCCTTGCTGGGCACCTGATGGTAAGACAAGTTTATCCAACTCAGTCATCTTGACCACATTTTTTGTCCAAGTCACCATTAACTAGACGAGGTTTCTCACAGACTCGCTGCAACTTGGCATCATCCACAAAGGAGTGGAAAGTGCATTTCATCCCATCACCCAGAGACATAATAAAGATGTTCCATAGGAATGGTCAAGGGCTGGTCCCTGATGGATGTCACCTGGGAGTTGCTGCCAAGAGGAATTTGTGCCATGACTTTTGAGCCTCATCAGTCATTCAACTTCCCACCCACCACATGTTTCACTTGTCCAGTCCAGCTGTCACGAGTCTGGCTCTAAGGAGACCACAGGAGACCATGTCAAGGGCCTTGCTAAAGTCTGGGCACAGAACATCCCCTTCATTTCCCTCCCACAGGGGTTCTGCAATCCATACCTTGTCCTTCCCATGCCTGGCAATGGCTGCAGGAGGACTTGCCCTATCCCCTTCCCTGCTGAGCCTGAGCAGTGTGGAACTCTCCCAACCCTCCTTGCTGTCCTGTTTGCAGACTGGTTCCATGTCTGCCTTTTCCAGGGCCCCAGGAAGCTCTGGGATGGCTCTGGCCTTTCCAAGGATTTGGGAGAGGTCTCCCAGTGACACTGCCCAGCCTTCTAAATATCCCTGACACCAAAAGCTTTCCTGTTATCCCACAGTTTCAGTTTAGTGCTCAGGACACAACACATATTCTCATGGTTCTTCAGGAGAAAATTAGAAGTGATTTCGTTATAGTGGTCAACTGGTGGAGCAGCCCAGTCTGGTCTGGCCCCACAGCAGTGCCCAGCCCAGGGTACTGCAGAGCTCTGGGCACTCCCTCCACAGTCCCAGCCCCTCTGAAGGGCACAGCAGCTCCTGGGGCACAGAGAGGAGTCTCAGCATCCCCATCAGCTCAGGGGCTGGACACTCAGTATGGCAGGAGGAAATGGAGGTCAGGGAAACTGCAGGAGCCCTGGTGTCACCTCCAGGAGATGCCCAGCACAGCCTGACTGTGCCCCTCAGTACCAGTCCCTCTGCCCAGCCCAGCCCAGAGTCCTGGCCCAGGGACAGAGCAGCCTGTCCCCAGGGGGGCTGCAGAAAGAGGTTTCTCTGTGTCAGGGATTCCTCTCTGCAGGCCCAGAAATGCTGCCTTGCTCTTCTGCAGGGACATCCCTTTGCCCAGGTCAGTGTGTCCAGGCTGCCTTGGCCAGTTGCAGATCCCAGCCTGGGATCCCTGCAGGGCCCTGAGCTGGAGGTGCTGCTCTGCACAGGGAGGGGCTGTGGCACCCTGGGCTGACCCTGCACTGGCCATGCCGGTCAGGGTGGGGAGCAGACCCAGCAGGATGGGGATCACTCCTCTCCACCCTCTGCCATAGTCCTGGGAGGCTCAGTAGCCAAGAACAAGGCTGGGCAGGACCATGGGCTGTTTCCAATGGCACAAAGGGCAGGGCAGGGCTCCACTCCATGCAGCCTGGGAGCTGGAGAGTTCTTCAGGACACTCTCCTGGAAAGCCCACCCCTGGTTTTGGTACAGCCCCCCCTGAACTGGGGAGGCACAAGGGGAGTTCACTGCAGGTGAGACAAGTCACTGGCCAGAGTCCTTTCTCTGTTCCTGCTGGGGCCCCTGGGGTTGCAGAACTCTCCTTTACAAGTTCACAGGCAGATTTAGGACTTGATCTCTGGTAACTCCACCCTGGGCAGGATTCTGCTCCAGGGCTCCATTCCCTGCTGACTGGATGGGACGGGCTGTCCCTGCAGATCCTCTGTGCTCTCCTGCACTTCCTGATTTCCTACAGACAAGTCCTCACCTGCAATCAGAGCCCTCATAAGCTGCAGAGCCACAGGCAGGTGACTTGGAGATCATTTGTCACCTCCATTGGCCATCGGCCACCAACACACAACATCTGAACCAGCCCTCAGTCCCTGCAGTCCCAGTGGGTCCCTGACCTCCCTGCACTGTCTCCATGGAGAAACAAGCAAAGTAACAAGACTTTTGAGAGTCTAATCCTTGGACTTCTTCTCTATACCAGTGTTGGGAAAAGACCTCAGCCTTCAGGAAGTGCCTGGAGGGGAACCCCTTTGCTGCTGGAACTGCTGTTGTGGAGCCCAGCCCTGTGCCAGCAGTGCCCAGGGCCTGTCCCTGCCTGTGCTCACAGGCCTGACCCACAGCAGGACAGTGACTGAGCTGCCAGAGCACTCAGGCCTTGGGCACGGACAGGAAAGGAGAGGGTGGGAGTGCAAAGAGAGCAGCTCTGAACAGACCCAGTTCTGGGGCTCCCTGGCAGTGCTGGGACTCTTTTCCCCTCCACATCTGCAAATGTGGAAATGTCCTCCAGCTTCAGGGGAGGTCTTGGAGGAAGAATCTGGAAAAAAGAATTTGTGTCCTTTCTTCCACTCAGAGATTGTGATTCCTCATGTAAAAACTAACACAGGGAGGATATTTGACAAATACCTTGCTGCACAAACTTTTATTTTGTTTAAATGCACACAGAGCATGATTCCTGATTAGTACATTTTGTGGGTCAAAAAAAAGAGGTAGAGTGAATTATATGGGATGAAGAATAAAATTTCAGTGTTATTAACATTAACAGATAAACAAAAAAAGAAAGCCCACAATCATTATCAGAAGACTTAGAAGGCAGGCTGGGCCCAAAATATGTTACACAATGAGTGTTCTGAAAAAAAAAAGATGCAGTTTATTGCTTCTCAAAAAACATGTAGTTATCAGTTTCCTTAGGGTATCCTTGAGCTCCTGGTTCCTGAGGCTGTAGATTAGGGGGTTCAGTGTTGGAGGAACCACCGAGTACAGAACTGACAGAGCCAGATCCAGGGATGGAGAGAAGATGGAGGGGGGCTTCAGGTAGGAAAATGTGCCAGTGCTAAGAAACAAGGAGACCACAGCCAGGTGAGGGAGGCACGTGGAAAAGGCTTTGTACCGTCCCTGCTCAGAGGGGATCCTCAGCACAGCTCTGAAGATCTGCACATAGGAGAAAACAATGAAAACAAAGCACACCAAAACCACAAAAGCAGAAACCACCATGAGCCCAATTTCCCTGAGGTAGCCTGAGTGTGAGCAGGAGAGCTTGAGGATGTTTGGGATTTCACAGAAGAACTGGCCCAGGGCATTGCCCTGGCACAGGGGCAGGGAAAATGTATTGGCTGTGTGCAACAGAGAATAGAGAAAGGCAGCGGCCCAGGCAGCTGCTGCCATGTGGGCACAAGCTCTGCTGCCCAGGAGGGTCCCGTAGTGCAGGGGTTTGCAGATGGCAACGTAGCGGTCGTAGCACATGATGGTGAGGAGGGAAAACTCTGCTCCAAAAAAGAAGACAAGCAGAAAGACCTGTGCAACACATCCTGTGTAGGAGATGGTCCTTCTGTCCCAGAGGGAGTTGTCCATGGCTTTGGGGACAGTGGTGCAGATGGATCCCAGGTCTGTGAGGGAGAGGTTGAACAGGAAGAAGCCCATGGGGGTGTGCAGGTGGTGGTCGCAGGCTACGGCGCTGAGGATGAGGCCGTTGGCCAGGAGGGCAACCAGGGAGATGGCCAGGAAGAGCCAGAAGTGCAGGAGCTGCAGCTCCCGCCTGTCTGTGAATGCCAGGAGGAGGAACTGGGTGAAGGAGCTGCTGTTGCACATTTGCTACCTCTTGGTGTGGGGCACTATTCAAGGAGTAAATACCAGCAATACATTAGCAAGAAACTTCCTGAGAAAAAGCAAAGCCATTTCCCAATACTCCCCTCCCTGTTACACTCCCCCACCTGTTTTCCTTTTCTAGGAGTCTCTCCTTCAGCTCCAGGGCTGGAGCCCTGGTTGGGGTTCATTACATCTTCCATGAGGAGCAGACCCTCTGCCCACTGGCTGTGAGGAGTCAGCTTTGCTCTGCACCTGTGGGGTCATGGGCATGGTGGGCACAGGGACCTGTCCTGGTGTTCAGCTGTGACCGATGAAACTGCTCCCACTGCAAAAGGGCTTGTCAGCATCTGCACTCCCAGTTTCTGAGAAAAACCAGGACAGCAGAAGGCAGTGTCACAGGTTTGTTTTGTTTGGGTTTGTTTTGTTTTTTTTTTTTTCTACTCCCTCATCTCTGCTGAGGAGTGTTCCTGGATGTCAGAACCCCTCAGTACTACTGATACACTCAGGGAGAACAGAGCAGGTCCTGCCAGGCAGGAGGATTGTCTGGGGCTTAGTGCAGAGTGAGGGGACCTGGTCTGTCCCTCTCTCTTGTTCCAAACTGCCCTGGCTTTGCTCCTTCCTGAGATGGAGATTGATCACACTCCCAGTTTGGTCTGAAAAGCCACCAGACACTGTTGAGACCAGAGGGATCCATCCTACACCCCTCAAGGTCTCAGCCTGTCTCAAGGGCTCAACACCCCACTTGGAGCCAAGGACACCTGTGGCTCATCTCTCCAACCCAACAGCATCTCCTGGCATGGGCACAGCATCTCTACCCCTCTCCACTGGAGCATTCAGAGAACACAGCTGTGCTGGGAGGATGATTTGCATTCTCCAGGGCAGCTCCCAGCTTGGAAGGACACCTCAGAAAAGAGCCAAGTGTCCTAATGATGGGGTCTGATTGAAGGAAAAAGAGCTCCTGACCCAGGCCCACAGACTTCACTGCCCACACCCCACAGGGCAGAAGACAATTGGAATGTCTCATTCCCAGGGACACACCTGCCTGGGGGGAATGCCAGGATCAGTGTTGGACTGTGGAGCTTGAACTCCCCTCCCCAAAGAGCCTGACTGAGAGAAGGAGGGAACAACCTCAGGACCAGGGGCAAGCTGAGAACCAAGGAAATGCACAGGGAGGGTCCAGCTGGGAGAGGCCAGGGCAGAGCCCACTGGGCACTCAGGGCAGAGTCACCCTGAGCCAGCTGGGCCACCTCCCAGACACCAACAGTGCCAGGAAGTTATTCTCAGCCCTGGGCAGCTCCTCAGAGTTCCCTCTGCAATTCAAACCACCAGGCATGTGGCTTGGGAGCTTGAGAGAAATCCCTCCTTGCACCTTCCCCCTGAAGTATCCTCTGGAAAATATCCTGGGGTGCTCTGGTTCTGTGAGCAGCCCTGTCCCATGAAACTCTCACTTGATAGCAGAAGAAACCTGCCCTGCCCTGGCAGGCTTTGCTCTTTCCACCCCCAGCCTCTGCCCAGCCCTGAGGGAGCTCCCCAGACCGGCTGAGAGCTGCCCCTGGCAGTGGCAGAGCTCCTGCTCCAGCACAGCCCTGGGCTGCAGGACCCTGCTCTGCAGGACAGCTTGGGGCAGCCTGGGTGGCACAGCCCGGCTTCACAACCCAGTAGCCATCCCTGGGAGAAGGGAACCCTGCTGGGATGTGCCTGGGATGGTGCAGCAGGGAGTGGGATGTGCCAGTATTAGGAGATCTTTGCACCAACTGCAGACACATTGCCCTTCATGCTGACTCACCCTGAGGAAGATTGGAAAGATTCCTCCTCTAGTGGATCTTCCTCTCAAATTCCCTCCCAGCCCAGGCTGTGTGTAACCTCTCTGTGCCTTGCTTTTCTTCCCTGGGTGCTGCAGGCAGAGCCCTCAGCCCTGCTGGGCTGTGCAGAGGAGCTGCTCACCAGCAGAGCTGTCTCTTTGAAGCTCTTCTTTCTTGTCAGGAACTCCCTGTATGCCAGGAGCCCGGCCCAGCTCAGCAGCACAGCAACAACCCCAGGCATTTCATGACCCTCAGGGTGATTGGTGTTGTTTACATGAGACTCAGCCCCTGAGAGTAAGTTCAAACAACTTTTGAAGAAGTCAAAGTGAGATGGAAACACTAAATTTTTTTGTGGTGCTAATGAGTCTCACTGAGGGACACAACTGAGATCATGTCCCCAGGTTCCAGTTAGAGCAGAAAACTGCAGACAGTGATGACAAGGATGGACAAGCAAGGGAAAGGTGGCTCTGATGCTGAAGAAACCTTGACCTGTTTCCTTAATCCAGAGGACCAAGCCCTGACCCCCAGCCCCTGGGAAGGCAGATGCTGTCCCTGCCTCATTCCTCAGGGCTCTTCCTGGGGCACTGGGATGTGGGATGTGCAGTGCCAAGGGCAGGACCATGGGGTGGCACCTGCCAGGCTGCTGAGCAGGGACAAGGAGGCCATGAGGCCCCAGGGCTGCAAGGGGCACTCCCCTCCTCCTGGCATCAGGGGCACAGACAGCAGCCATGGCCAAAGGCCTGCAGAAGGTGGCTGTGTCAGGGCCTTTCAGCTTCTCCCCATCCCTGTCTCCTCTCCAGCCCAGGCTGTCCTACGGTGTCCATGCCCTGCCCCTTTCCCTGCAGGCTGTCGTCATCCCCCCGGCTGCCCCACCTGGCTGGCACCTTCCTGCACTGACATCTCTGTGTCCTCCCTGGCTCTTTCTGCACACACAAAGCCTTGGGCTCATCCAGACTCCTTCTGGGTGATGTGTTGGATCACAGAACTGCCCTTGGATGGAAATTCTTTTCTCCTCATGCCAGCCTGGACCTCCCCAGCTGCACTTGCCATTAATTCTTTCTTTCTCGTGCTGTTTTCTGCTACAACAAAAGCATCCACCCTCTCTGAAGCGACTCTTCAAGCACTCCCAGGGTTCTCTGCTGTCCTCTACCTGCACACCACTGAACCCATGACTCCTTTGCCCCCATAGAGTGGTCATATGTTTGAGACCTCCAAACTCCTTCCTGGGACATCTCTGAGCACTCTCCAAGGTGTCTGCAGATGAAAACATGGTCTAAGATAGTCACAGGGATACATTTTACCAAGGGCTGTAGTGGCAGAACATGGGGCAATGACTTTGAACTGAAATAGGGGAGCTATTTTTTATTGCATAAAATGAAGACATACTTACCAATGGGGCTGGCAAGAACTGCAACAGAAGAGGATGTCCCATCCCCGGATTTTTCCAAGGTCTAGAACTTTGAGCAGACTCAATTAGTGAAGACGTCACTGTCCATGTCCAGGGACTTGGACCACCTGAGCTTTTATGTCCTTTCCAACCCAAACCATTCTGTGATTCTTTGAGTCCCAAACTCCTTCTCCAAAGAATTTCTGTTGCTAGGACATGAATTACCATGTTTTTGGAGAAGTCATTGTAAAAACAAAAGGTAAAAAATCAATTCAAATAAAATTCCATCATCTCTGTGTGAGAGTTTCACCCAGTGGGTCAATGGCAGAGCCTCCCAGGATGACTTTGCCCGTTGAAGATGGGGGATTCTGTTTGGGGTCTGATACTTCTGATGGGCAACAAGAAAGCACATTTGGGGACTGTGCAAGACTTGTCTTGGGATCTCTAGGGAAGAACCAAAGAAAGGGAAATGGTGGGATCATGGGGGTTTGTGAAGGAACAGGTATGAGAAAACAGAGAGAAAAGGGATGAAAGGCTAGTCATGGTAAATAGGAGGATGCTCAAGACACTTCCCAGGCCATGCCCTGACACTGATCCCCACAGCCTGTCCTGTTTTCTTATTAAGTCCATTGCCAGGAAGGTTCTCTGCTCCTGGCACAGACTGTGACCCAAGCTCCAGCCCCTGCAGCAGGAGCCACAAATAGTCAGGTCTTGTGTTCTCTGGGGGGCCAGACTCTGCCCACGCTGGGGTGTGTGTGTGTTGGAAGCACAAAAGAGTGAAGCAAATGCAAAGCTAAACACACAGTGTAGCCTGACTTTGTCCCTAAGTGGGGGATGAGAATTGGACCAAACATGTGCAGGAACAGATGGAGGGGTTTGTCCCCCTGGCCCTGCCCACAAGGGACACCTTTCAGGAAGGGTTGTGGCCTTGGCTGTGCTGAGTTGAACCGGGCAATGCAGCTTGGGATTGCAGTGGCACTGTCAGGGCTCTGCAGAGCTCCTGGCAGTTCATGCATTTGTCCCCAGCAATGCCAGAGAACTGCAGGGGTTGCAGTCAATCCCTTGTGCTCTTTGGGACCCCGACTGGCTCTGCTGAATGGGAGCAGGCCTGGAGTTCCCAGACTGTTCCTGCATCCAGGGTCGGGCCTGCAGTGACGTTTCTGCAGCATTCAATTGGTGCAGTTGCAGGATGGCCATGGATCCATTCCTGCAGAAACACAATGGTGCTCCATCCCAGGCAGGGACAGAATGGGCCCACAAATGTTGGAAGGATAAGAACCAGGGAGTTTTGGCACTGTGGAATCCCATGGAACCAAAGGAACCCTGGGACATGGCGGAACCTCATGGAATCAAGGAGACATTGTGACCCTGCAGCACCTCATGGAACCAAAGGGAGTCTGGGACGTGGCAGGGCCTGATGGAAACAAAGGAACCTCCTGGGAACAAAGGGACCCCGGGACACTGCCAAAATTCAGGGAAAAAAGGGACCCTGGGACATGGTACAATCTTATGGAATCCAGGGGCCATTGGAATACACTGGGGCCTCCTGGAACCAAAGGGAACATGGGACACTGTGGAACCTCATGGAATCAAAAGGACTCTGGTACTTTGTGGAACGTCAGGGAATCAAGGGGCCAGTGTGACATCCCAGAACCTTTTGGAACCAAAGGGAACCAATGAGACACTGCGGAATCTCATGGAATCAAGGGTCCATTGTGACACTGGGGAAAATGATGGAATCAGTGGGCCATTGTGACACTGCAGGGCCTTCTGGAGCCAAAGAACGCTGGGAAACAGTGCAATCTCATGGAATCAAGGAACCATTGTCCCACTGTGGAGCCTCAAGGAATAAGGGATCCAATCTTTGCCTCCCTCAGATTTTGTCAACAAATTACATTTAAGGAATTATAGAAGTGGGATTGAACCACTTCTGTCCCACAGGTTTTAATGATTGGTCAAATGAGAATATTTCTATAAAATTAATCATTTATTCTTACAAATGATCGGACAAAAGATCAGAATTATTTACTAGATGGTATAAAGACTAAAACTACTATAAGTACAGATAGTATAGTGCACTATATTGATGCAATTATCGAAACAAATATATTAAAGCTAGCCAAAAGAAATAATTATTGAGTAGAGATCTGATGTAACTCACCCACACCAAAGGTCATGGGGAGATTTCTTTTGCTCAACCTTGAGGAGTGTCCTTGGAGGGCATCCCTAACCAAGGCAGGAATCTCCACACATCTACCCCAAGAAGGGCTGTGTTAGAAGAACCTGCCTGGATGAAAGGGGACTGGACTTCTCTAGGATGAAGGGATTGACTGCTCCTCCCAAATGTACAGGCCAGTTAGCAGCTTCTCTGTCCCACCTAACTTCCAAAAGCAGGATGTGTGTTTGCAGTTGGGTGAACCAGGCTGGTTTGAGCATCATCCAACACCAAAACCATTCCCATGGTGCCACCAGTAACTCTCAGATCTCCCAGACAGCTTGCATGAGAGCTGGCACTGTTGGCATTGTCTGATGGGATTTTAGGCCTTATCAGGGTAGGCCCTCCTGCCACCCGGGTTGAGAGGTTGGCTGTGAAAGTCCATCCTGGAGATGCACAGGGAGCCAAGAGTTGGGCTCCTGAGTGACATCCAACAATGGACAGGGGGATGGGACTGACCAGATGAAAGTGTCTCAGGTAGAGCTGGACTGGCAACACAAGGGGGAATTATTCCTGGCTCGCTGGACCCAGGACACCTCAGGTCCTGAGGGAAGAGGTGCAACATCCAGCTGGGCTTGTGATCCAGGGCTGCATTTAACCATGGACACCAACTGCCAGGTTCTCCAGACCTGGGAAACATGTGCTGCCATTCAACAGGCCAAGAGGGTAAAACCCCTGTGGGGTGGGGGATGATGACTGAACTAGAGATGTGGGCAGGCCTGGCAGATTGATCCCAGCACACTCCCCAAACCCACCAAGGCAAGCTCTACGTGCTGACAATGGTGGACACAAACCCTGGATGGCAGGAGACACCCCCTGTGCCTCCCACCACTGCCCAGAACACCATCCTGGGCCTGGAAAAGCAAGTCCTGTGGAGACACGGCCCTCCAGAAACACTGGAGTTGGACAGCAGGACTCTTTTCCAAAACAACCTTGTGCACACCTGGACCAGAGAGCTCGGCGTGGAGTGGATGGATCATATTCCCTGTCAGGCACCAGCCTCTGGGAAAGTTGAATGGTAGAGTGGACTGTTCAAAACCACCTGGAAAGCAATGGGCAGTGGGACCTTGAAGCCTTGGGATCTGCATTTAGCAAAAGCCACTCAGTTAGTTAGTCCTGTAAGCTCAAGAGATAAAACTCCAGGCCAATTCAGTGTCTAAGATCAGCTCAAAAGAACAGGTCCTTTAATCAGGCCCACAGGCCCAGGGGAACACACATGACGCGCGCCCTCCCAGGCAGTGGTTCTACAGTTTTAGAAGATGGTCTGTCCAATGCCAGAACTCTCCACCCCCTGGTTCTACCCAGTTCTGCTCCCCGACACACAGGGCAATTGGGTTTGGGGTCTTTGGGACCTTTTCTTCCTCATCTTTATCTTTTTACAGCACGTACAGTCCTTGGAGCACCTCCAAAGTTCTGGGCTTGAAAGTTGCTTTGTCTCTTGTGGGATCTTGTTTTCCAGGCCTAGGATTCAATAGAGGTGTTTTTCTACAATTCCACCTTGAAAAGAAGTCTAAATACACTAAAGGAATTTAGAAAGTTTGATATCAAATGGGGTCATAGGGTTGGGTCTGTGTAAACTACTGTGCTAAAAGGTGGCATATAATACAGCTACATTAACATCTACATTTACTACACAACTGCTTTTAAGATCTAAAAAAAAAAAAAAAAATCCAAAAAGTTTTAAGGTATCACACAAACCTAGTTAGGCAACTCTACCAGTTGAACTGGCCGTGCCCAAAAAGAACCTCTGCGTACCACTGAAGGGGATAAAGTCCCTGTGGTCCATCTGAGGAATATGTTGGGGAGGACAGTTTGGATGAGTCCTGCCTTAAGCAAAGGCAAACCCACTCATGGAATTGTTTCTGCTCAAGCACTCCTGGGCTGTGGGACCAGGATATCAAGGACATGCATTCTCCAGGTCACTGTGGTTGAGGAAAACTGAGGAAAGAGCTGAGATATTTCTAAACTATATTGTGTTTAAATTTTGTTTGTGGGCAATGAAGGGAAACTTTCTGTGGCTCTAAGTCTCACCAGTTCCTGACCTCCCAAAGAACACAAACCTGAGGAGTTGTGGTTCCCACTCCAGTGGCACTTGGAACTCCCTCTGTACCCAGAGCACAGAGCTCCCTTGTCCCACAGAGTCCTTGGAAATGGAGGGATTAAGGACACAGGACAGGTTGTGGGGACCAGTTGCAGAGCGTGGGCAGGGATTTGGGGTGGTTGTGACCTCAGTGCAGGACCCGGCACTTGGCCTTTTTGAACCTCCTCCAAGTGACCTGGGCCCATGGATCGAGCCTGTCCAGATCCCTCTGCAGAGCCTTCCTGCCCTCCAGCACATCAACACTCTCCCCAGCTTGATGTCCCCTGGGAACTGCCTGAGGCTGCACTCCATCCCCTTGTGCAGATCATTGAGAAAGAGATTGAAGTGCCCTGAACCCAGTGCTGAGCCCTGGGAACACCACTGGATGGAACTGCATTGCCCACCACTCCTTGGGCCTGGCCATCCACACAGATGTTTCCCCAGTGAACGGATGCTGCAGAATGTGTTTGATAAAGGTCCTGTAAGCCCAGAATATT
>NW_020885453.1:0-546 GCF_003945725.1 Corapipo altera
GGGGGCCTCTGGGGGACATTGAGGGGACATTGGGGTGTCTCTGGGGATACTTGGGGGTCCGTGGGGGCTGGAGGGGACACTGGGGGCTGATGGGGGGCATTGGGGGGGCTCCCTGGGGACATTGAGGGTCCCTGAGAGCTGAAGGGGACCCTGAGGACATTGGGGTGACCCTGAGGACATTGCGGGAATTTTGGGGATCCCTGAGGGCTGAAAGGGATCCTGGGGCCGTCGGGGGACCATCGGGGACCCCCAGGGGACATCAGCCCGCCCTCCCCTCCCCCCTTCGGACAGGAGCAGCCCCCCCCCCCCCCTCGACATCTCCTTTTTTTTTCCCCCCCCCCCCCCTTTCCCCCCCCCCCGACCCAGGACGAGCCCCCCGGGGGGTCGGAGGAAGGGGAGGGGCAGTTTCGGGGGGGGCGGGGTCTTTCCTCCTTATTTACATCTGTAATTAGTGGCTCTAATGACCCGGGGCGTGGCCTCGGGGCCTCGTTAATTGCGGGCTCTACGTTAATTAAACAGCAGCGACAGGCGGCGGGGGGGGGGGGG
>NW_020885453.1:646-3091 GCF_003945725.1 Corapipo altera
GGGGTCTCCTGCCTCGATTTCCCCTCTGGAGGGAGGGGGAGGGGCTGGGGACACCTCCAGGGGTTGGGGACACCTTGGGGCTGGTGACACCTCGGGGCACTGGTGGCATCTTGGGGCTGGTGGCACCTCCAGGCCTTGGTGTCACTTTGGGGTTGGGGACACCTTGGGGGCACTGGTGACACCTCGGGGCACTGGTGGCATCTTGGAACTCGTGACACCTCTGGGCAGTGGTGGCACCTCCAGACCTTGGTGGCATCTTGGGGCTGGTAGCACCTCCAGGCCTTGGGGTTGGGGACACCTGCAGATGTTGGTGACACCTTGGAGCTGGTGACACTTTGGGGCACTGGTGGCATCTCGGGGCTGGTGGCATCTCCAGGCCTTGGTGGCACTTCCAGGCACCGGTGTCACTTTGGGGCTGGCGGCACCTGCAGATGTTGGTGGCACCTCGGGGCACTGGTGGCACCTCGGGGTACTGGTGGCATCTTGGGGCACTGGTGGCATTTCCAGGCCTTGGTGGCACTTCCAGGCTGTGGTGGCATCTTGGGGCTGGTGGCACTTCCAGGCACTGGTGGCACCTCCAAGGACTGGTGTCACCTCTGAGGTGGTGCCACTTCCAGGTGTTGGTGGCACCTCCAAGGACTGGTGTCACCTCAGGGGACTTGTGGCACCTCCAGGGCTGGTGGCACCTCCGGTGTTGGTGGCAACTTGAAGTGTTGGTGACGCCTCCAGGGCCTGGTGGCAGTTCCAGGCGTTGGTGGCACCTCTGGGGCTGGTGGCACCTCTGGGGCTGGTGACACCCCCAGGCTAGTAGCACTTCCAGGCTGGTGGCACTTCCAGGAGTTGGTGACACCTCGGGGGACTTGTGGCACCTCCAGACTGGTGACACCTCCAGGTATCGGTGTTACCTTGGGGCTGGTGGAACCTCCAGTCCTTGGTGACAGCTCCAGACTTGGTGACATCTCCAGCTGTCGATGTCACCCCCAGTTCCTGCTGTCACCTTCATCCCTCAGTGCCACCCTGGTGTCACCTTCAGTTGCTGGTGCCAACTCCATCCATCAGTGTCCCCTCCATCCGTCAGTGCCACCTCCAGCCCTTACTGCCACCCCAGGACTGGTGTCACCTCCATCTGTCAGTGCCACCTCCATCTACCAGTGTCACTTCCATCCATCAGTGTCACGTCCATCCCCCTTGGTGCCACCTCCGCGGGTTGGTGCCACCTCCATCCCTCAGTGCCGCCCCAGGGCTGGTGACACCTCCATCCCTCAGTGCCACCTCCATCAATCAGTGTGACCTCCATCCCTCAGTGCCACCCCAGGGCTGGTGACACTTCCATCCCTTGGTACCCCCTCCATCCATAAGTGCCCCCTCCATCTGTCAGTGCTGCCCCAGGGCTGGTGTCACCTCCATCCCTTGGTGCCACCGTCATCCCTCAGTGCCCCCTCCATCCCTCAGTGCCACCTCCATCCATTAGTGCCACCTCCCTCCCTCGGTGTCACCTCCCTCCCTCGGTGTCACCTCCATCCCTTGGTGTCACCTCCATCCCTTGGTGCCGCCTCCCTCCCCGGGTGCCCCCTCCTTGCCCGGTTCCCCCCGTCAGACGTTGCTGATGCGGACGCTGAGCGGGGCCCCCTCCCCTTCCCGCTCGGCCTCGCGCAGCGACTCCTCCAGCTTCACCTTCTCGGGGTCCCCGAACCTTGGCGGGGCCTCGCGGTGGCACCGCTGGGGCGGCACCGCCGCCTTCACCACGCGGTCGAAGAGGCTGAAGTCGGCCACGTACTTGCCGCTGGCCGAGAGCGAGATGGCCGGCGTGAACTCGTAGCCCCAGAGGATCTCCTCGGGCAGGTAGGACGTGCGCACCTGGCACGTGGCGCTGGTGGACTCCACGGTGCCGCTGAGGATCACCACGAGCTCGAAGTCCCCGTCGCCGGCGCGCAGGGCCGCGTCCCGCAGCGGGCTGGCCTCGTCCACCACGTGGTAGAAGGTGAGCGGCAGGATGAGGAAGGGGCTCTCTGACGACGTGTCCACCTGGAAGTCCACGTTGAGCTGGTTGAGCCGCACGCTCTCGCCCTCCTTGGTGAGGTGGGTCTGCAGCAGCTTGCCCGTGACCTGGCAGCCGATCAGGAGGCTCTTCCTCATGTTGGCCACGCGGATCATCAGGCAGGTCTTGCCGTCGTGCTGGGCCACCACGGCGTTCTGGCTGAACTTGATGGTCTCGGCGCGCTTCTTGGGCCGCGCGATCTTGGCCAGGAAGGTGCCGGTGATGAAGATCTCGAGGATGGTGGTGAGCACGAGCTGGGCGATGAGCAGCACGATGGCCAGCGGGCACTCCTCGCTGATGTAGCGGAACCCGTAGCCGATGGTGGTCTGAGACTCCAGCGAGAACAGGAAGGCCCCGGTCAGGGTGTGGACCTGCAGGGGGGCAAGGATAGGGTGGTTGGGGGGGGG
>NW_020885453.1:3191-3907 GCF_003945725.1 Corapipo altera
CATGGGGCTGCTGGGGGGGTCCCATCACTGCCATGGCCACCATGGGGCTGCTGGGGGGGTCCCGTCACTGCCATGGCCACCATGGGGGTCCAAGAGAGGTCCCGTCACTGCCATGGCCACCATGGGGCTGCTGGGGGGGTCCCGTCACTGCCATGGCCACCATGGGGGTCCAAGAGAGGTCCCGTCACTGCCATGGCCACCATGGGGCTGCTGGGGGGGTCCCGTCACTGCCATGGCCACCATGGGGGTCCAAGAGAGGTCCTGCACTGCCATGGTCACTGGGGGGGTCCCACAGGGTCCTGTCACTGCCATGGCCACCATGGGGCTGCTGGGAGGGTCCCGTCACTGCCATGGCCACCATGGGGCTGCTGGGGGGGTCCCATCACTGCCATGGCCACCATGGGGCTGCTGGGGGGGTCCCATCACTGCCATGGCCACCATGGGGGTCCCACGGGGTCCTGTCACTGCCATGGCCACCATGGGGAGCACAAGCACCCCCCTTGTCACCCCCACGGTCACCATGGGGGTCCTGCCACTGCCATGGCCACCACGGGTGCCCCAGAGGAGTCCAGTCACTGCCATGGCCACCACAGAGGTCCTACAGGGTCCTGTCACTGCCACAGCCACCATGGGGAGCACAAGCACCCCCCTTGTCACCCCTACGGTCACCATGGGGGTCCTGTCACTGCCATGACCACCATGGGGGTCCCACGGGG
>NW_020885453.1:4007-5361 GCF_003945725.1 Corapipo altera
CCCCCGTGGCCCCCACAGGGGTCCCAGCGCGTCCTGTCACTGCCATGACCACCATGGGGGTCCCACGGGGTCCTGTCACTGCCATGGCCACTATGGGGAGCACAAGCATCCCCCTTGTCACCCCCATGGTCACTGTGGGGGGTCCTGCCACCACCATGGCCACCACAGGGGTGGGATGAGCTCCTGTCACTGCCACGGCCACCATGGGGAGCACTGGCACCCCACTTGTCACCCCCATGGTCACCATGGGGGTCCTGCCACTGCCATGGCCACCATGGGAGTCTTGGGGTGTCCTGCCACTGCCACGGCCACCACGAGGGTCTCAGAGGGGTCCTGTCACTGCCATGGCCACCATGGGGGTCTTGGGTTGTCCAGTCACTGCCGTGGCCACTGCTGGGGTCCCAGAGGGGATCTGTCACCACCACGGTCACCATGGGGGTCCCATGGGGTCCTGCCACTGCCATGGCCACCATGGGTGTCCCACAGGGTCCTGTCATTGCCACAGCCACCACAGGGAGCACTGGCACCCCCTTTGTCACCCCCATGGCCACCGTGGGGAGCACTGGCACCCCACTTGTCACCCCCACTGGGTGGGGGTCCTGCCACTGCCATGGCCACTGTGGGCGTCTTGGGTTGTCCTGTCACTGCCATGGCCACCATGGAGGTCCCAGAGGGGTCCTGTCACTGCCATGGCCACCATGGGGGTCCCATCACTGCCATGGCCACCATGGGAGTCCCAGAGGGGTCCTGTCACTGCCATGGCCACCATGGGAGTCCCAGAGGGGTCCTGCCACTGCCATGGCCACCATGGGGGTCCTGCCATTGCCATGGCCACCATGGGGGTCCTAGAGGGGTCCCATCACTGCCATGGCCACCACACAGGTCTTGGTGTGTCCTGCCACTGCCATGGCCACCACGGGGCTCCCACGGGGTCCTGCCACTGCCACCACCGTGGCCACGCCCGCAGGGGTCCCGGGGGGTCCCCATGGAGCACCTGCATGACGCACGGCGTGTGGTTGGCGGGGGGGTCGAACTCCAGCAGGTCCCCGTGGGCCACGGCCACCAGGTACCAGACGACGCCGAAGGCAAACCAGGTGCCGGCGAAGGTGGCGGAGAAGAGGAGCAGTTTGTAGCGCCACTGCATGTCGATGAAGGTGGTCCACAGGTCCTTGAGGTACAGGAAGCGCTTGTCCGAGATGTGCTCCATGCGCACGTTGCTGCGCCCGTCCTTGGTCAGCACCCGGCGCCGCCGCAGCCCCGGAGCCATCAGCGGGCGGCCCTCGGTCTGCGTGGTCTGGCTGTAGTACACCTTGGTGGAGGACGTCATCTGGGGGGACAGGTGAGGGGACAGGGG
>NW_020885453.1:5371-6193 GCF_003945725.1 Corapipo altera
GAGGACGTCATCTGGGGGGACAGGTGAGGGGACAGGGGACAGGTGAGGTCAGTGTGGTCTGGCTGGGAGACACCTTGGTGGAGGACATCATCTGGGGGGACAGGTGAGGGGACGGGGGACAGGTGAGGGGACAGGGGACAGGTGAGGTCAGTGTGGTCTGGCTGTAGGACACGGTGCAGGATGTCATCTGGGGGCACAGGGGACATGGGTGGACAGGTGAGATCAGTGTGGTCTGGCTGGGAGATACCTTGGTGGAGGACGTCATCTAGGGGACAGGTGAGGGTACAGGGGGGGACAGGTGAGGGGACAGGTGAGGTCTGTATGGTCTGGCTGTAGTACACCTTGGTGGAGAACATCATCTGGGGGGACATGGGGGGACAGGTGAGGTGTGTGAGGTCTGGCTGTGGAACACCTTGGTGGAGGATGTCATCTGGGGGGGACATGGGACAGGGGACAGGTGAGGGGTGGAGGATGTCACTGGGGGGACAGGTGACATCAATGTGGTCTGGCTGGGGGACACCTTGGTGGAGGACGTCATCTCGGGGGACAGGGTGGGACAGGTGAGGTCTGTGTGGTCTGGCTGGGAGACACCTTGGTGGAGGACTTCATCTGGGGGACAGGAGGGGACATGGGAGGGACAGGTGAGATCAGTGTGGTCTGGCTGTAGGACACCTTGGTGGAGGATGACATCTGGGGGGACAGGGGGGGACAGGTGAGATCAGTGTGGTCTGGCTGTAGGACACCTTGGTGGAGGATGACATCTGGGGGGACAGGGGGGGACAGGTGAGATCAGTGTGGTCTGGCTGTAGGACACCTTGGTGG
>NW_020885453.1:6293-9449 GCF_003945725.1 Corapipo altera
CCTTGGTGGAGGATGACATCTGGGGGGACGGGGGGGGACAGGTGAGATCAGTGTGGTCTGGCTGTAGTACACCTTGGTGGAGGACATCATCTGGGGGGACAGGTGAGGGGACAGGTGAGATCAGTGTGGTCTGGCTGGGGGAGACCTTGGTGGAGGACGTCATCTGGGGGGACATGGGGGGACAGGTGAGGGGACAGGTGAGGGGGCAGGTGAGGTCTGTGTGGTCTGGCTGGGGGACACCTTGGTGGAGGACGTCATCTGGGGGGACAGGTGAGGGGACAGGTGAAGGGACAGGTGAGGTCTGTGTGGTCTGGCTGTGGGACACCTTGGTGGAGGACATCGTCTGGGGGTAACAGGGACAGGTGAAGGGGGGGGTGTCATTGGGGGCACAGGGGACAGGTGAGGGGTGGAAGGTGACGGTGCAGGATGTTGTCCAGGGAGACATGGGGGACACCTGAGGGGTGCAGGATGTCATCCCACCCTCCACCCCCACATCCCTCTGTCCACACCTGGATCCCTCCCTCTGTCCCTTTATCCCTTTATTCCTCCCCCATCCCATATCCTTCCCTCCATCCCATATCCCTCTGTCCATCCCATATCCCTCTGTCCATCCTGTATCCCTCTGTCCATCCCACATCCCTCTGTCCATCCCTGTATCCCTCTGTCCATCCCACATCCCTCTGTCCATCCCATATCCCTCTGTCCATCCCATATCCCTCTGTCCATCCCTGTATCCCTCTGTCCATCCCTGTATCCCTCTGTCCATCCCATATCCCTCTGTCCATCCCATATCCCTCTGTCCATCCCATATCCCTCTGTCCATCCCTGATCCCTCTGTCCTTCCCTGTATCCCTCTGCCCATCCCCAAATCTCTCCATCCATCCCTGTATCCCTGCCCTCATATCCTTCCCTCCATCCCACAACCCTCCCTCCACCCCCAAACCCTTCCCTCCAGCCCCGTATCCCTCCATCCCAAATCCCCCTCCGCCCCCTTCCCGCAGCCCCGTGTCCCCCCCGTGTCCCCCCCGTGTCCCCCCCGTGTCCCCCCCGTGTCCCCCCCGTCCCTTGGCAGCCGCGGTGGCCGCGGAACGTCCCCGGGACGTCCGGGAGGAAGAGGAAGGGGATGAATGGGAGGCGACAGGGACAAATGGCCGGTGGCAGCGCCAGGCGCCGTGGCGGTGTCCCCGTGTCCCCGTGTCCCCGTGTCCCCGTGTCCCCGTGTCCCCGTCCCAAAAAGGGCCCTTTCAGCCCCCGCCAGCCCCTGGCCCCGTTTCCGCCACGGAAACGCGTGCCGGGGACAGGGGACACCGCGGGGACACTTCGGGGACACCACGGGGACACTTCGGGGACACCTCGGGGACACTTCGGGGACACCACGGGGACACTTCGGGGACACCGCGGGGACACCACGGGGACACCTCGGGGACACCACAGGGACACCACGGGGACACCGCGGGGACACCGCGGGGACACCACAGGGACACTTCGGGGACACCGCGGGGACACCGCGGCGCTGGGGGCACCATGGGGGGTCTCCTTGGAGCCCCCTGTGCCGGTACCAGAGCGCGGGGACACGGGTGGCGCTGCCACTGTCACTGTCACTGTCATTGTCACTGTCACTGTCATTGTCACTGTCACTTGTCACTGTCACTGTCACTGTCACTGTCACTGTCACTGTCATTGTCACTGTCACTTGTCCCGGCCGGGCCGCGTCCCCTCACGGAGAGAGAGGTCCGGGAGGTGGCACCGGGGACAGAGGGGACAGAGAGGACATCGGTGGCCCCGGAGAGGGGACACCTTCCCAGCCAGGCTGCTGGGGGTCCTCCCATGTCCCCACAGAGCCACCGTGTCCCCACAGAGCCCCCCATGTCCCCAGAGACTCCCATGTCCCCACAGAACCTCTCTGTCCCCAAAGCCCCCGTATGTCCTGGAGCTGCCGGGGGTCCCCAGAGCCCCCCGTGTCCCCAAAGCCACCGTGTCCCCAGAGCCACCCGTGTCCCCAGAGCCCCCTGTGTCCCCAGAGCCCCCCGTGTCCCCAGAGCCACCGTGTCCCCAGCACTGTGTGTCTGGAGCTGCCCGGGATCCCCGGAGCCTCCTCTGTCCCCACAGAGCCACCCTGTCCCCAAAACCACTGTGTCCCATCCTCCTCACTTTGGGGGTCTCTGCACCCCCCCAGCATCCCCTGCACCCCTCCGGGGGGGCCCCCGACCCCTGTCTTTGGGGTCCTGACCCCTTTCTTTGGGGTCTTGACCCCCCTCTTTACGTTCTTCACCCCCCCTCTTTGGTCCCCCCGCGCCCCCCCCGCCCTTCTTTTTGGGGTCACCGCCACCCGTGTGTCCCCCGTGCCACCCTCCCCACCCGTGACCCCCCTCCCCGTGCCACCCGTGCCCCCCGGCCCCGCTCCGGTGTCCGGACACGGGTCGGGACACGCCGGCGCTTGTTCGCGGTGCCCGCGGCGACACCAGTTACCCATTAACCCCCCCCCGCCCCCTCCCAGTGCCTCAGTTCCCCCCCCACACCCGGGGGGGGCTTCTGGGGGACAGGATCCCAAAGAAAGGAGTCAGGACCCCAAAGAGAGGGGTCGGGACCCCCCCGGAGGGGTGCAGGGGGTGCTGGGGGGGGTGCAGAGACCCCCAAAGTGTGTGGGGGGCCACAGTGGCTTTGGGGACAGGATGGCTCTGTGGGGACGGAGGGGGCTCTGGGGACCCCCGCAGCTCCAGGACACACAATTCTGGGGACACGGTGGCTTTGGGGACACGGTGGCTTTGGGGACACGGGGGGCTCTGGGGACCCCCGGCAGCTCCAGGACATACGGGGGCTTTGGGGACAGAGCGGCTCTGTGGGGACACGGTGGCTCTGTGGGGACACGGTGGCTCTGGGGACACGGGGGGCTCTGGGGACCCCCGGCAGCTCCAGGACACACGGTGGCTTTGGGGACATGGGAGGCTCTGTGGGGTCATGGGAGGCTCTGTGGGGTCATGGGGGGCTCTGTGGGGTCATGGGGGCTCTGTGGGGTCATGGTGGGGGCTCTGTGGGGTCATGGGGGGCTCTGTGGGGTCATGGGAGGCGCTGTGGGGACATGGGGGGCTCTGTGGGGTCATGGGGGGCTCTGTGGGGTCATGGGGGGCTCTGTGGGGACACGGGGGCTCTGTGGGG
>NW_020885453.1:9459-10078 GCF_003945725.1 Corapipo altera
CTGTGGGGTCATGGGGGGCTCTGTGGGGACACGGGGGCTCTGTGGGGACATCGGTGGCTCTGTGGGGACATCGGTGGCTTTTGGGGACCGGGGGGGCTCTGGGTGCACCGTGTTCCCCACTTCCTCAGCTTCTGGGCACTTCGGGGGGGCTCCCGAAGGGGGGTCCGGCCCTACACGGGGGCCCCCCAGGGACGCGTCCCCCTTCTCGGGTCGCGCTGGCACCGCCGGCCCGGGCAGCGCTCCCGGGGCCGGGCGTGACCGGGCGCCCCGCCAGCGCCCCCCCCCCTCGAACTGGGCCGAACTGGGATGACTGGGATAACTGGGATAACTGGGAAACGCGGCCACGAGCCCCCCGCCCCCCCTAGACCCGCGCGGGGGTCCTAAATAAGGGGGTGGGGGTGCGGGGAGGGCGGTGCGGGGTCGGGGGTGCGGGGCGGCGCTGGCGGGGGGGGGACACGGGGCTGGGGACAGGGGACAGTGGCGCCTTTGTGCGGCCGGAGCCGAGCCCTCAATGGGGCTGGCGGGGGACAAAAGGGGACAAAGGCGCTTTCACGGAGCCCTCGTTAACATGCAGAGCCCCGCGCGCCCGCCACCGCCACCGCGGGGGTCCCGGGGGGGG
>NW_020885453.1:10088-11307 GCF_003945725.1 Corapipo altera
ACCACCACAGGGGTCCCCGGGGGGGATCCTGTCACCACCGCGGGCACGATTTGGGGCACAGGGACCCCCAGTGCCACTGCCTTGGGCACCACAGGGGTCAGGGGACCCCCGGTGCCACTGCATGGGCACGACTGGGGACACAGGGACCCCCATCGTTACAGCCACTGCCACCACAAGGGTCCCAGGGGGGGTCCTGCCACCGCCGCGGGCACGACTGGGGGCACAGGGACCCCCAGTGCCACTGCCGTGGGTCCTGGGGGTGTCCTGCCACTGCCATGGGCACGACTGGGGGCACAGAGACCCCCTGTGCCACCACCACGGCCGTAAAGGAGGACACAGACACCCCATCACCCCCCCAGGGTGGGTCTCAGGGGTCCCTACCCCTGCCACGGCCACCGGGGGGGGCACAGACATCCCCGTTGTCACCACCACGGGGGTCCCGGGAGGTTCTGTCAGTGCCCCTGGCACCCCCACGGGGGTCCCAGCCCCCCTCATGGCCCCACTGTGGGTCCTGGGGGACCCCTGGCACCACCACGGCCACCACGGGGGTCCCGGGGGGTCCTGTCACCACCACGGGGGTCCCAGCCCCCCTCATGGCCCCACTGTGTGTTCTGGGGGGCCCCTGGCACCACTACGGGGGTCCCGGGGGGTCCTATCAGTGTCCCTGTCACCACCACGGACACCATGGGGGTCCCAGACCCCCCCCCATGACCCCACTGTGGGTCCTGGGACACCCCCCCAGTGATCCTGGGGGTCCCTGGGTGGCCCCACCTCACTCATGGACACAAGGGGGGTCCCAGACCCCCCATCACAGCCCCGGAAGGGGCCAAAAATGATGCCTTAACTCACAGATGGAATAAATCACAGCTGGGATAATCCACTCCTGGGATGATCCAAACCTGGGATAACTCACACTGGGATAATCCACTCCTGGGATAACCCACACTGGGATAACCCACACTGGGATAACCCAAACCTGGGATAATCCAAACCTGGGATAACTCACGCTGGGATAATCCACTCCTGGGATAACCCACACTGGGATAACCCACACCTGGGATAATCCAAACCTGGGATAACTCACGCTGGGATAATCCATGCCTGGGATAACCCACACTGGGATAACCAACACTGGGATAACCCACACCTGGGATAACCCACACTGGGATAATCCACACTGGGATAACCCACACCTGGGATAACCCACACTGGGATAACC
>NW_020885453.1:11317-14355 GCF_003945725.1 Corapipo altera
ACCCACACCTGGGATAACCCACACTGGGATAACCCACACTGGGATAACCAACACCTGGGATAACCAACACCTGGGATAACCCATAGCTGGGATAATCCACACTGGGATAACCCACACTGGGATAACCCACACCTGGGATAACCCACACTGGGATAACCCACACTGGGATAACCAACACTGGGATAACCAACACCTGGGATAACCAACACCTGGGATAACCCACACTGGGATAACCCACACTGGGATAACCAACACCTGGGATAACCAACACCTGGGATAACTGACAGCCAGGATAATCCATGCCTGGGATAACCCACACTGGGATAACCAACACCTGGGATAACCCACACTGGGATAACCCACACTGGGATAACCCACAGCCAGCATAACCCACCTCCAGGATAACCGATGCCTGGATCAATCATATCCAGAATAATCCCCATCTGGGATAACCCACATCCAGAATAATCCACACCTGAGATAAACCACAGCCGGGATAACTCACACCTGGGATAACCCACAGGCAGGATAACTCACACCTGGGATAAACCACAGCCGGGATAATTCACACCTGGGATAACCCACAGGCAGGATAACCAATGCCTGGATGAACCGTGTTCAGGATAATCCACATCTGGGATAACCCACAACTGGGATAACCCACATTCCAGGATAATCCACACCTGGGATAACCCACAGCTGGGATAACCCACAACTGGGATAACCCACATTCCAGGATAATCCACACCTGGGATAACCCACACATGGAGGACATGGAGACGGGATTCAGGGATGGAGGGGCATGGGATACAGGGACATGGGATACGGGATGGGGGCATATGGGGATGGAGAGACATGGGAATGGAGGGATATGGGGACATGAGGACACAGGGACATGGGATACAGGATGGGGGGATATGGGGATATGGAGATAAAGGGACGTGGGATACAGGGATGGAGGGACATGGGAACACAGGGACATGGGATATGGGATGGGGGGATATGGGGATACAGGGACATGGGATACAAGGATGGGGGGATATGGGGACACAGGGACATGGGATATGGGATGGGGAGATATGGGGACACAGGGACATGGGATATGGGATGGGGGGATGTGGAGACACAGGGACATGGGATATGGGATGGCGGGATATGAGGATACAGGGACATGGGATACAGGGTTACAGGGACATAGGATATGGGATGGGGGGACGTGGAGACACAGGGATATGGGATAGAGGGATGGGGGGATATGGGGACACAGGGACACAGGGATATGGGATACAGGGATGGAGGGATATGAGGATGAAGGGACAGCAGCCTTGGGGTCACAGGACCTGGGGCCGTGTGATGTGGGGACACGGGGATGGGGGATGTGGGGCACAGGGTGACGGGGACACAGGGGAAGGGGACGTGGGGACACAGGGAAGTGAGGATATGGGAACACCGGGACACAGGGATATGAGGGTCCAGGGACATGGGAATATGGGGACACAGGGATAAGGTGACACTGGGACACAGGGACAGGGGGACATGGGGTACAAGGGGATGGAGACACAGGGATGTGAGGATACGTGACATGGGAATAGGGGGACATGGGGACACGGGGATTTGGGGACACAGGGATGTGGTGATCCGTGACATGGGGACAGGGGGATGCAGGGACATGAGGCTATGGGAATATGGGGGCTTGGGGGCATGGGGACGTGGGGATTTGGGGACACAGGGATTTGGGGACACAGGGATTTGGGGACATAGGAATACGGGGACACAGGGATGTGGTGATCCATGAAATGGGGACAGGGGGATGCAGGGACGTGAGGATATGGGAATATGGGGACTTGGGGGCATTGGGATGAGGGACATGGGGTGTGGGGACGGTGGACATGGCGTATGGGGACCCAGGGATTTGGGGCTGTGGGGACACAGGGATTTAGGGACACAGGGATGCAGAGAACAGGGATGGGGGGTGACGGTGTCACGGGACACGGGGACAGGGGGTGACGGCGTCACGGGACACGGGGACGGGGTGATGGCGACACTGGGATGTGGGGACACGGGAGCAGCACCCGGGGGGACGAGTGGGACACGGGGGGGGTGCTCCGGGGTCTTCTCTCCGGTGCCGGTGCCATCCCAGCGCCACCGGCCGGTGCCCACAGCCCTGGGGACCCCCTCGGAGGGGGGTGAGGGCCCCCCCGGGCCCCCCCCCGGCCGCCCTTTCCCTTGTTGGGGGGGTCGCGGGTGCCGCCGTGCTCAGCCCGCCCGGCTCCCCATGGGCTTTATGGCTCGGCGGGGCCGGCGGCGGCGGGACGGGGCCCCCCCAGCCCGGCCCGGGGGGGGAACCGGGGCGGGGAGGAGCCGCCGGGGGCGGGACGGGGGTTAATGGGGTGGAAAAGGAGCCGCTCGGCACCGGGTCACGTTACCGGGAACGGGGGGGGGGCGAGGGGACCCCGCCCGGGGACCCCGGCACCGGGAGGGGGGCAGGGGGGACCGGGCGGGGTGGCCTGGGCGTCGGGGGGCCCCGGTGGGGCCCCCCGGGCATCGGCGGCGGCCCCGGGGGGGGTCCCTGAACAGACACCGGCAATGGGGGGGCCCGGCGGGGTCACCGGGAGGGTCCGGGGAGGGGTCACCGGGGGGGTCCAGAGATGGTCCCCGCAGCACCGGCACTGGGGGGGTCCAGGCAGGGAGACGGGGGGGTTCCGGGAAGGGTCTGCTGGGCACCGGGGGGTCCCAACAGGGGCATCGGGGGGTCTCGGGGGGGTTCCCCGGGAACCGGCACCGGCGCTGGGGGGTCCCTGAACCGGCACCTGCACCGGGAGGTCCCGGCGGAGGGAGGGGGGGCGAGGGAGGGTCCCCCGGGTACTGGCACCGGCACTGGGGGGGTCCCTGAACAGGCACCAGCACCGGGGGGGTCCCGGCGGGGGCAGCGGGGGGGTCAGGGCAGGGTCCCCCGAGCACCCACGGGGGTCCCCACAGACTCATCCAGTCACCGTCACCGTCCCCGGGGTCCCTCCGGCCCCACGCAGCCCCCCCCC
>NW_020885454.1:0-14354 GCF_003945725.1 Corapipo altera
CAGGGGTGCAATTCCAGTTTATTGGGGGAAACAGGGACTTATGTAGGGTATTGGTAAGGGAAGGTTTCATAGCTGGGGCAGAGGATGTGATTGACAACTCAGGGCAGAATGGGATTGGGGAACAGGAGAAAGATGGGTGGAACTTTGGAGTATCCAGGGGAAAGGACCAATGGGAGCTCACTCTGCACTGCGGCATCCATCAGCCAATCAGTGAGAGATGAGCGGGAAAACCAGGGGAGAACAAGGGAGTAAACAACTTTTGGCAGGAAATAACTGAGGGCAAGTCTGAACAAGCCCTGAACAATATAAACCATAGGGAATAACATGGGGGTACATTATAATGTGGTATAAAACTGGGGATTAACAGGAAAGTCCATGGATTTATAGTCTTTTCAGGCTCCATACAAGTCCCACCAGGCCTTGAATCTTTCCCAGTCCGTTTGGTGATCCTCCTCATCTCCCCCTTCTTTATTTTGCGACACAGCATTAGCAGTGAGACTTCTCAATAGCAGCTTGCGGACGCATACGATGATGCATGGAGGACAGGTTAAAATTACTACGAGAGCAAACACGGAAATCGCAATCATGATTATGATCCTATTAGTCCATTTTGGAAGTGAGGGGAAATGCAGCCAATCAAACAATCCATCTAGGCTCTCGCTTTTGGAATTGTGGATATACTGGATTAGGCTTTTTAGTTGGTGGATGCTTTGGTGGATTGATTGGGAATGATCGGAGAAATTCATACAGCACATTCCTTCGAACTCCTGGTACCTGTGTCCGTGGCCAGGAGCAGGAAGTCAATGGCTGCACGATTCTGTAGGCTAATTTCTTTAAGCTTTTGGGTGTCTGCTAACAGCGCTTCTATGGCTGCCGTTGTGGCATTGGCCTCCTTAGTAAGCCAGCAGCCAAGGTGTGTTAGCAGGGACAGGGCATGGGCTGTTCCTATCCCCGGGATCAGGAAGGAAGCCCAAAAATTTCTCATTCGTGACCAGATATGAATGTTGGAATCACAATCAGCAGGAAATGGTAAAGGTGGTGGTGGAGTGGCAGTGTCTATTTGTGGTGTTGTAAGAATGCTTGCTTGGGGTGTAGGGGGATTCATCACTTTTGGTTTAGGGGCATGTGTTTTAGGCTTTGTTTTGGGGAGTCTGAGTGGTGCACCTATAGCAAAAGATAACAATCTCTTAACATGGCTTTTAGGAGTAAAAGGTTGATCGAGCAGTCTGAATTTGGCCGGACTAAAAAGTGCCAGTTTTCCTACTGTGCAGGGACCTTCCTCCAGGTAAGCAGGAATACCCTGCCACGCTTGATCCCCGCACAGAAGGAAAAACCCATTAGGGAGCTTCATATTTCTGGGCACATGCTCTGTAGCCACCGTAGTGGCAATTGATTTGTTGCACCACAGCGAGGAAGTGCCTTGATAGATAGGTTTGTTGGCCCATACATTGTGGGGAGTAAATAGTTTTGGTTCTGTGTATCTGTGGAAGATGATACAGTAGCTGGTGGGGAGAGAGCCTAGGATCTCCTGAGGTGGATCAGGGGTGAAGGCCTGGCGTGAGACAGTCTGTGATAGTGTAGCAGAGTTCAATGGGATATGACCTGAAATCCGACTGTGAGAAGTAGACGTGTTCCAGCCCTCGCCTGGGGTAACCGGAATGCCCACCAGGGAAGTTTGGAAGGGGCTTTCAGCACTGGACAAAGCCAGGCACAAGGTGTCTGTGCCTGTGGCCTTGGCCAGTGTTACCCATAGGTTCTCCGGGGGTTGCTTCATCCAGTCTCTTACTGGCGATGAGGTAGTGATGGTTGTACTCATCCTTAAGAGGATGGCAGTGTAGATGCAGAGGCGGATGGTCCACATGTTGGGTCTGGTTTTCGGACAACTCGCACTCTCCTTGCTGGAACCCACTTTGGTCCCGCGTCTCCTGCAATACAAGCGTACCCTTTCCCCCATGTAATAAGGGGAAAGGGGCCTGTCCAATTTTCTGTTATTGGGTCCTTATACATTACCTTTGCTTTTGTAACATTATGGGCGGAATCTGAATTAAAGTGCTTATCGATGGGACTTCTGTTTGTGTGAGTATCAGATTCCTCCAGCAGATTTAAAAAATTTAAAACGTACATTACTTTTTCCAATCTTTCTTGGGGGGTCATACCTGTGCTCCCCCTTTTTTGTTTTTTTCAGCAAATTTTTAATATTTTGGTGGGCTCTCTCTACTATACCCTGTCCTGTGGGGTTATGTGGGACCCCAGTGATATGGTTTACACCCCATTCCTCAAAAAACCTTTTTGTATCCGTAGAGACATAGGAGGGCCCATTATCTGTTTTAATCTGTTCTGGGACTCCTGTTCTTGCAAACGCTGATAGAAAATGTCTCTTGACATCCCTACTTTTTTCACCGGAATGCGCGGTGGCCACTATCAGTTTTGAAAATGTGTCAGTGGACACATGTACATATTTGAATTTTCCGAATTCAGGTATGTGCATGACATCTGACAGCCAAATTTTCAAAGCTGTTAATCCTCTAGGATTGGTCGCCTCTGGAATCAGCAGGGCGACCATTTGACAGTCAGGGCACGCTTTTAAAATCTCTTTTGCTTGTGTTAATTTTAGGCCAAATTGGTTTTGCAGTGACTGTGCATTTTGATGAAAAAATTCATGGGAAATTTTAGCCTGTTGATACAAATTAGGGGTAACAACCATACCTGCTAGATAGTCAGCAATTTGGTTTCCCTCCGCCACAGGGCCTAGTAGAGCAGTGTGAGATCTTGTGTGGACAATGTAATATTCAAACTTTCTGTTGTGAATTAAAAACAACAAATTTGTTAACAGGCCGAACAATCTTTCATTGGAAACTTCTTTCAAATATGAATTTTCAATCCTTTTCACAATACCCACAACATAAGCTGAATCTGATATAATATTGATCGCCTCATTTTTAAAAATTTCAAAGGCGCGAACAACTGCTGACTATTCCACGATTTGGGGAGAACCTTGGGCCTTATGAATATCTTGTTGCCAATTACCGTTTTCTTGCCAGACAATTACTGCATTTCCGGTTCTCCCAGATCCATTGGTAAACAATGTTTTGCACCTTTTATTGGCCTGTCTGATTGTATAGTTTTTAGTTTTACCGGAATCAGAATTAGTCTTTGTAAAAATGGGCATGCCGGGAGGTGGAATTTGATTTCTCCCGGATAGCCTCCGATGGCAATCTGAAAATCAGTGGAATTCTGCATCAGTTGTTCCAGCTGTTTGGAAGTCAGTGGGAGGTAGATGCAACTCGGCTCCTCTCCACTGAGTTCCAAACATCTGGTGCATCCTTTGAAGATCAGTTTTCCAATCATTTCTGCTAGGGTGACAGTAGTTTTAGAAAATTGGTGTGAGGAAGATCCACTCCCACAAACAGAAGTCCTTAGTATCTGTTAAGAATTGGCCTAATATGGCCAATGGCTGTCTGTTCTTTCTGATTATAATTAAAGATGGCAGTCCCTCCATCCTTCTGCCTATTTGTCTTTCTGATATCTTTTTTTCAACCATGGAAAGGGCTTTCTCGGCCTCAAGAGTCAGAGTTCTGGGGGAGGACAAGTCTGCATCTCCTTTGAGTAGATCGAATAGGGGGTGCAAATCATCAGTTGTGATCCCCAGTACTGGTCGGATCCAATTGATTGCTCCCAATAGTTTTTGGAGGTCTTTCAGGGGAGTGCTGCGAATAGTCCACATCGGAATCGGACAACCGGTAAATGGGGTAGGCCTTGGTGCAATGGGCCCTGTGGGTGCGGCCATTTTTACATAAACTGGATTTAACCTTTGGCCTAGCCCCGCCCCTGACTTCCTTTCTATCCTAGGGAGAAGGTCTTTCCTGGGAGGAGGCGGAGCTGGAGGGAGAGGGTGTGCGTGTGGGTGTGTCGGGGGAGGAGTCTCTGACACATGCAGGTGGGGGCGGAGGTGGTCTAGGGGGTGGTACGGAGGGAACCCACTCCCTTTTTTCCCACACTGGTGTCTCCCGCAGCAACTTTTCCCGCCTTTGCTCCTCGCGTGTTCCGCCTCCCTCCTTCCCGACGCCATTTTGTGCACGCCATGATGCAGCTTCTTTTTCCCTCCCGCCATCTTGTGTCCGGTGCAATTTGTGTGACAGTTTAGGAGCTGTTTTGGCAGATAGGAGTGTTGTACGTGATTTCTCGTGTTTTTCATGGAGACTGCTATTCTGGTTCATCATCTGGTGCTGTAGCACCATCAGAACTAGTCTCCAGGCAATTAAAGCTTCTTTGGCTATTCGGTCCCCACTATCATTATCTCGCCACAGACTATAGCCGATTGACTGCCACTGGTCCACAGAGGTGTCATTTGCGAGTACGTGACCCTTGTGGTCCAGCCACTTGGCGAGTGCTTTCGCTGATTTCTTATTAAGGGGGTGACCGTGTTCAATAATGAAATCCTTAAGTCGTCGGTACACGAAATTATGGGAGGTGGACAGCAAGAGTCCCATGGTGCTATTACAGTGACTCTTGACACTTATCCTTTCTGTTAAAAATCCTCCCTTTTCAGGGATAGGTGTTGGGGTGGGAAGTGGAGTGTCCCCAGCTGCTCACCTTCTCCGGTGCGTCGACCCATGCGACTCTGCAGTCCACAGTCGTCCGCCCAGCTGAGGAGGACCGGCGGGGTGGTCACCGCTCCTGGTGATCCCTGAGCCCCAGCAAGCACACAGGAGTTCTCTCAATATGAGAGACCCTCTACTGTGCCCTGCAGTTGGGCGCCATCTGCCACGGCCCGAGGGTAAAAGGAATAGGGACGCGGCACCACACAAAAGGGTTCGGACTCGGTTGAAGGTCAGGGGTGCAATGCCAGTTTATTGGGGGAAACAGGGACTTATATAGGGTATGGGTAAGGGGAGGTTCCATGACTGGGGCGGAGCATGGGATTGACAACTCAGGGTGAAATGGGATTGGGGAATAGGAGAAGGATGGGTGGAACTTTGGAGTATCCAGGGGAAAGGACCAATGGGAGCTCACTCTGCACTGTGGCATCCATCAGCCAATCAGTGAGAGATGAGCGGGAAAACCAGGGGAGAACAAGGGAGTAAACAACTTTTGGCAGGAAATAACTGAGGGCAAGTCTGAACAAGCCCTGAACAATATAAACCATAGGGAATAACATGGGGGTACATTATAATGTGGTATAAAACTGGGTTAACAGGAAAATCCATGGATTTATAGTCTTTTCAGGCTCCATACAAGTCCCACCAGGCCTGGAATCTTTCCCAGTTCGTTTGGTGATCCTCCTCAGGCTGTTGTTGACATTTTCAGCCCTGTGCTGCAACTCCTGGTCCCACTCCCAATATTCCAGACAGACCAAGATTCCTCCCAGACAAAAGGTGCCACACCAGAATTCTCTTGCTGCCCATGGAGTGCCCAGGCTGGGCCACCAAGTGCACCAGAAAGCCAAAGCTTCCAAGCTTCCTTTCCTGTGAATAAGAGTTTTCGTTTGCTTTTTTTGAGCTCTGCACTGAAACTGCAAGTCCCACTCCGTAAAATTCCACACAGATGAAGATGCCTCTCAGAGCAAAGGTACTACCAAAAAAGCTCTTGCTGCCCATGGAGTGCCCAGGCTGGCCCACCAAGTGCACCAGAAATCCAAAGTTTCCAGGCTTTCTTTCCTGGGCAGAAAGGCTGTTGGCTTTTTTCAGCCCTGTGCTGCAACTGCCATTCCCACTCCCAATATGGCTGACGGACCAATATTCCTCCCAGAGCAAAGGTGCCACACCAGAATTCTCCTGCTTCCCATGGAGTGCCCAGGCTGGCCCACCAAGTACACCAGAAAGCCAAAGGTTCCAGGCTTTCTTTCCTGGTGAGAAGGGCTGTTGTTTTCTTTTTCCAGCCCTGTGCTGCAACTTCAATTCCCACTCCCAGTATTCCAGATGGATGAAGATTCCTCCCAGCCCAAAGGTGCCAGGATAGAGAGCTTTTGCTGCCAATGAAGTGCCCAGGCTGGCCCACCAAGTGCACTAGAAAGCCCAAGCTTCCAGGCTTTCTTTCCTGGGGAGAAGGGTTGTTGTTGGCCTTTTTCTGCCCTGCGCTGAAACTTCCAGTCTCATTCCCAATATTCCAGATGGACCAAGATTCCTCTCATACCAAAGGTTCCAGAACAGAAAGCTCTTGCTGCGGATGGAGTGCACAGGCTGGCTCACTACGTGCACTAGCAAGCAAAAGGTTCCAGGCTTTCTTTCCTGGGGAATAGGGCTGTTGTTTGCTTTTTTAGGCCTACGCTGCAACTGCCATTCTCACTCTGAAAATTCCTGATGGACGAATATTTCTCCCAGAGTAAAAGTGCCAGGACAGAAGGCTCTTGCTGCCCATTGAGTGTCCAGGTTGGCCCACCAAGTGCACCAGAAAGCCCAAGGATCCAGGCTTTCTTTCCTGCCCCCATAGGCAGAAGGATTGCCTTATCTATAGTCTGTAGTGCTTCTCAAATCACATAGACCAGATGTTGAAATATTAAAAAAATAGGCTATGCACAGGACCCTTTCTCTCACGATTAAGGGTTACTTTGCAAAGTATCAACATTTCAAGTGACAGAATAAAACTGTTTTGACACCTCTGAAGAAGAATTTTTACACAACAGAGGGAAAGAAAGACTACAACAACAGTCACCCTATACAAGATGTGGCTTAGTTTGACTTGCCCTGATGTTATTGCTTTCACCTGAGTTCCCTGGGTTTCCACGAGTTCTGATTAGTTCACCTGACATTACTATCAACACAGCAATCAGCACAGCCTGTGATCCCAACCGTGCCACAGGGGCAAGCTTCTTACAAACACAGCCAGGTGACACCATTCAGCACTGTGCATTACAGCACTGAATTGTCTGATGAATACTGGTGTTAATTATGCGAGTACTCTGATGATTGGATTTCATACATTTCTTAGAACTCTAATAACATCTCATTATTTTAATAATTGCAGTCAGTTTGGCTTCACTGCATAGGTAGTGTTGGGGTTAACAGCAGGTGTGTCAGAGGGAAGACAGGACTATAGAGGCAGATACCCTGAGCTTTCTGCGGAGTCACGGTGAGCTTGCTGGAGCTTAATCACTATGAGTCTACAAATGCTGAATCATCGTGAGATTGCTATAGAGCAGCCAATTGTGATGTATGTTTATGAAAAAGCACCAACTGTGGTGTAACATGTATGTTACGCCAAGGGTTATAAATGTCGGTGACTTGTTACAATAAAGGATCTATCCCTCTCCTGTCCTGCTTTTGGAAGAAGACTGTTTCTGTGTCACTTTGGCTGTCTCAACATAACAGCGACAAGGTGGTATTCCCACAACGTGTTATGGTTGTTTATAGTGTTCAAAGCACATTCCGTCGTTACTCCCTGCTGCAGGCCAGGTCTGCTTAGAAGCAGTTTGGTGGAGAAGTGTTCCAGAGGTAGTTAAATACCATTCAGTAGAATTAATTTCATCCAGTTCTTGAACTATATGTTTAAAGGCTCTTTAGCACTTCATTTTTAACACTGTCCCTAGGCTTGATTATTTCTCCCGTACATGCAGGAAGATCTCCAAAATATTTGAGATAACATGAGGGAAACAATTTTCTTGCTCACTCTCTTCTCTGTTTTCACCCCCATCCTCTTGTCTGCAAAAAAGATAGCATTCATGGTTCTTTGAATCTGAACAAGGGCTTTACTTTCCGTATTCCCAGTTAGTAATATTTTCAGTTTGCCAGGAAGCTGTGGTTTACCTCAGCAAGAAGAGTTTGGGTAAGGCACTGAGGTATGTCAGTGAGAAGAGCTGAAGGGTTTGGGTTTCCTCAGCGGAGTCCAGAAGAGTTTGCAGTGAGCAGAATGTTTTGAGCAGGAGGAACTGAGATGGAACTCCTGTGTTTAGGCAGGAAATACAGTTATTCACAAAAGCATTTGGGTGACAGCTAGTACGTAATTAATATGAAGAGTATACAAGTTGATTCACTGGGCAAAAAGGTCTGAAGAATTAGATGAGAAATCCTATGAATACTCTGGGTGAAGGGGTAGCATGGAACAGGCAGCCCTTGAGGGAGGAGCAGGATGAGTAGGAGCAAAAAATTGAGCAAAATCTTTACTGGAAAGTGGAAAAAAGATAAAAGTTAATGTGCAAGGGGACTAGTCTAAGCTGGCAAGTGTACAAAGCAGGAGAAAGGGTGAAAATGTCATTAGGAAATGCCAAATGAGCTTTCCTGAGTACTGCTGACAGTTCTGACTCTGGGTGCTAGCTAAAATATATTAGAGCTAAATCAAGGGCCATACCTCATGGTTTGAGACAGTTTAGAAAATAGTAATGCTGCATCAAGGAAAGAAAACAATCTTCTCAGACTTTTTAAGACCACCTGAGAACAAGAGTTTTGAATTACACTTACAAAAGCAATAATTCCTAAAAAAAATTAAGAAAGTAAGACTTAAGCTCCCAACTTAGACTTTTTATTATTTTGTATCCTTTACAGCACAAGAAAACGTATGAGACTGAGACAGAGAGAAAATTCTTAAGATATCAGAGCAAAAAATTAGAAAGGAGAAGGGCACTTGGGACACAGGGAGACCTTTGAAAGACAGAACAGTGAAGGACAGACAGGCAGCTTTGTAAGACGGGGCAAGAGGTTCTCCTCTTTATGCCTTGGTTTTGGCTGCTTTAGTGAGTAGGACAGAAGGAAGACTCAAATGACGGAAGAAATTCCTTCCTGTTGTTGCTTCTGGTACCACCACTTCCCACTCCCAGAAAATGTGCTCAGAGTTGTAGACCTCTGTTCCCTGCCTCTTTCCTGATCAGAAGAAAGTGCTCACCTGGGGACTCTACAGCTGTTCCAAAGGGTGAAGGAGTGGAAAGCACTGCATAAGCAGTAAGATAAATATCTTGATGACAATAATCATACTACTCAGAAAAAAAAAATATTCAAGCAAGTGCTTCTGGTAGTAATGCACTGGTACACTGGGTTCCTGATTTATTTACCAGACTTGCTGCTCTCTTTCACCTCTAGGAAGAATCAGTAATCCTTCCCTCATGGACTCTATACAGATTTTCCTCACTGTGAAAACATTCATAACTAGTATTTGTTTACAATCATATTATAGAGATGTGAGTAAAATATGTTATGACATCCCTCATAAAGCCTGTTGGCCACATAAAACAAGTATAACTCTCAGTCATGTCACTTCCCGTAACTCAGACTGTGAAAAGCATGACAAGATTCATCAATTCGTGTTTGCTCCAGTATTAAATACTGTATGAACATATGAATAAACAAAACAAACCAGCTTGGTTTTGGTCATGCAAAGCACCCATTCAAGTCCTAAGAGCTATATTAATTTATTTTCTTTGTATAATTTGACTCAGTGTGTTTCCTGATGGAAACCAGTGGCATAATGTAATTATTGTCAGCCTGGCCAACGGTTTACTGAAAATTACATTACCAACCTGGGTTTATGCCTAGTATAAGCCTCTTCTTTAGCTTGAGGGTAATTTTCCTGTGTTTTTTTAAACAGCTAATGGAGTACAAAGAAATACAGAGAAGACTAGCAATAGTATCTACAGTGGCCAGGGAGTTGCCAACACTTTCCTTTCTTCAACTGCAAGTTCGATTCCCATAGTCTTAACATTCTGCTCCTTAAGAACTGGTGGGTATCTTGAGAGCCACCTAATGAATCCCTAAATGGTGCTAGAACCAGTGAAGTTCTCTACGTTGGCCTCCAGCATTTTGAGCTGGAGCATAACAGTTATTTTGTTTCCATTAGATAGAATGGAACAGTTTGATACTGTTACACTAAACTCAAGCAACACACACATTATTCCAAATCTAAAAAATCTATGTAGCTTCATGCTGATGAAATGCACCTCAATGATAATACTTTTGTAGAAATACTATTGTGGAAATAAAGGTAAAAGAATGCTGAGGTGGGACCCAGACTGGTACTAAAATGTAATGGTTATTTGCAAAAAAATACCAGTAATGTCACATAGAAAAGACCCAGGATAAAACAGATTTTTAAAGTACTTATCCTCTTCCATATGTGCAGAGCTCATCATCACAACAGTTTGATTAGAGCATAATGGGAATAAGTATGTTCCCATCTTTCTTCATTTGCCAAGCATTTCCTAATTACGCGACGCTGACACTGAGCTGACTGCCCTTGCTGTTTTTGCTAGCTTTAATTTCACTTGAAGAATAATAAATGCAAATGCTCTCTTTCCTACTCCTTCTCAGCATGTTTGAATATTGCTGCTTTTACTCTGAGTATGTAGTCTCCCTGAAGAGAATGCTTGTGCCATCCATGCATTTCACTTTGGCAAACACGAGTTAATGTTGTTATCTAATTACTTGGTATGTGCTATAGAAACAAAGCCCTCTAATGTTATGATAAATGAAATCTACAAGAGGGAAGAGACAGAACTCCCTATTTTCATATTATGGTTTGAAACAGTAATGAAAATGATACTCAAAAAAATACCAGATTGGCAGTTTTAAGGACTAGAACTCCTCTGTCTATGAAGCTGATGGAGTGGGAGAACCACCCTGTTTTCACAGTACTCCTCATTCTTGCCCAATTCACTTTATAGGAACTCTTGACAACCTTTTAGTTGTTACTGGTCTCCTTTATATTTAGACTGGCTATATGAAGGCTAAGATTACAGCCGTTACAGAATTATCCAGTAAGTCATCTCCCCAGAAATTATTTTCATAGCATGAGTTTTTGGGATACACAGTTACTTCATTAATGTAATCCTCAAATTTTTACCCTTCAGTTATTACTTGACCTAATTAGGTAATGCTCAGATTGAAGGAGGCCACTTTCTAAGAGTTCATCCCATAAGCTGGCTAGTCTTTTTTGTTTCTTACTGAAATAAGCCCCAGAGAAGGCTCTTGACTCTGCAGTCTCTGATACATGGTCAATCTGTGTGTTTAGATGGCCTGTAGAAGGTCAAACGAATGAATATCAGGGTTATTCTAGATTAGATAGTGTTACACACCTCATATGAACACACAGACTGTATACACAGTAAAGAAACTATCTCAGACTGCCCTCTGTGAGAATGAAAGCCTCATTGAAGGGTCTAAAATAGATTTATGTGTCTTGTTTCTTGAGATGTCTAGTAAGTCAAGGTGAGTGCACGGTGAGTGCAATAAAAGTGATCTTATTTATTGTCCAATTTAGCCCGTACCAATTTAGTAATCTCCTGTACTCTGCTCTCCAGTAACTGGTAATTTTCACATGTTTCTTGGTTCTGTATAAGACCCTTTGAAATAATGTGGAACTAAGAGCAGCTGATGGTTATAGAGCTTGGGAACATTTGCATTAAAAGTTTTTTGTGCATCAGTATGCTAGTGAAAAAAGTATCTTCTGTAGAGTTTTAAAGACTGAATGACAGTCTGTTAGAGTACACCTTTTGAATAACTTTTTAAATGCCACAATGCTGATATAACTTGAAATGCTTAAATAATTTTCTGACAGTAGCAGAGAAGTGGACAATAATGAGTACAAATCAATATGGCTTTGGGTTTATTTGGTGGAAAAAAACCTGTGTGGAAAACTCATTTTGGAAAGCGATTCTGAGTTACTAATAGGTGTTCAAAGTGAAGAAAATAATTTGAAACTAGGACAAAGGAGTAGTTCAACTTTGTGCAAAATTGCTTATCTATCTGGTGTAAACCCAAATTCTGCCTAGACTGCAGTACAATATCTTGTCTCTAAATTTACAGGAGATACTATCACTGTTGATAAAAATCCGCGTTTTATCAAGGGCTTTATATTAGTATTTAGCAGGCAAACATTCTGGTTTTAATAGTACTGCATGTTAACAAATACTTGTTACACTTATCTATACACCACTTTAACTAGAAGCTGAAGTAAACCTGCATTTATTCTGCATGAAAACAATAGCAGCCATCTCACTTTCCTCCAGGTATTAGAAGATAAGAATCATTTTTTAAGCCCCCCTCCAATGACCATGATTCATGATCAATGGAAAGGTCCTCTTTATTTTGTAATGGAAAACTACTATTGTTTACTTTAAAACAAAAGCCAAGAAAATTAATTATTATTTTCTCTTTCAAGATGACAGATAATTCAGTGACTAAATAATTATTGTGGTACTCAAGATGACATCATAGATTTATGAACTGAGGTCATGATGATTTTGTGTAGGATAAGACATACACTCTCTCCATTTTGATTTCCTTTTGGCACAAGGAAGACAATGTAAATGTTCTATTTTTTTGCTGTATTGTTAGGATAATTAAATTGAATATTCTGTTAAGTAAATCATCACCATCACTACAAAGTGATAATAATAACATTATTATAACTGTTATAGCTGCATTAAATTTATAGGGGGTATGATGAATTCCAGTACTGTGGCTACCTTGAGAGAGAGACTTTTCTTAATTTTCCATGAAATCATATTGTAAATTGTCAAGGGCTGTTCCTACTCCTTGTCCAATAAGTAGCATAAAGATTTTATGCTCACCTGTTGCCAAGCTTGAAAAATTCAGTTGGTTGTGTATTGGTTGAAATACTTTCAATAAACACAAAATACTTTCAATAAACACAAAATACTTTATTGTGTATTACATCTCATCCAGCTTATATACATCTAGAAGGGGGGACAGTTACATAGAACAAAAAGTGGGTAGACAAAAAAAAAGACCAAATGAGTCATAAAAAGCATTGCATGAGAGTCAGGCTCCATAAGAAAGGAAATATATCTATGTATGAATTGTCTCTGTTTATTAGAGCTTGCACCTGTGTTCTGTAACAGAACTAAAGTTGGGGGAAGCAAGGAAGAAGAGTATGTTATTAGATAAAGGTTTGTGGAAGTAAGCTTAAGAAACAGATTAATTCATAAGTTCTATTAAGGCTAACTTTGGAGTTTTCAGTAGCTTCTTCACTGACTAAAGTTCACCTTGATATTATCTGTTAAATTCCTTCCAGGGTAAATATTTTCATGGGCTTCTTGACAGTATCAGCAATCACTGATCCTGGTGCAACAACTGAGGAACAATAGATTGTTTCTAAATTTGCTATCTGTAATGAATAAAAGAAAACAAAAATTTCAGAGTGTTATTCTTATGGCATAGATAATAAAAGCTAGTTGTGACCACTGGTTCTGAACTGATTGAAGTGATCCTCTACTCCCTACTGAGTAGGAATGGCCAGTCAGAATAAAAAATGATAGACATTTTTTAGATCGATGCGAGGAAAAAAGTCAAATTTACCAAACATTTGTTACCATGCCAAGTCTATTTCAACAAGGCATGTGTGATATTATCACATGAGAAAAAAAAAATTAAACACAAACTTTCTTCCTTTTCAAAGACTTTCTTCTCAAGTATCCGTATTTTTACAGAACTCAATCCAAACAGAGATCACCAAAGATTTCATATTATTCAATGATATGCAAAAACATGAAAAGCAATATGATTTATCTTTGAGAAACTGTTTCAGACTGTGACAGGAAAAAGCAGTGACTACTGAGGCAGTCATTAAAAGCCACAAAGCAAACAAAATGTAAGGATTTGTTGGTTTCTTGCTTTCATCTTTTATGCCTCAATTACTAAACCTCCCACTGACCTCTCATTACAAAAGAGCAATAAATTCCCCTAACTGGCAGTAACACACAGAGTACTAAATCAAACGACATGGATTCCATATGCATTTCATATGGATTTTCCTTCGTTGGCTTCAGCATTACCCCTTGGGTAGGGTGTCACAGGGCCCTTTGTGACACGGTGGGCATCGCCGATGGCATGGCACGGCACGGGGTAGGGTGTCACAGGGCCCTTTGTGACACGTGATGACATAGTAGCGGTGGTGAGGTGGCAACGCCTCAGTGCTCCTCGGAGCGTGCGACGGGACGGACGGGAGAGAGCGGTGTTGTGCGGAGCCCCCACGCAACCAACTCCTTCCCTGCTGATCCGGAGCGTTTTGGAGGCGTTTCTGTGCTGCAAGTGCCCTCGAGGCCAGACCGTGGGACTTGGTGACACGGAGCTTTTGTGAAGTGTCTCCAAGCCCTGCGGCGGGTGCCCTTGAGGCCGCACTGCAGGACTTGCTAACCCGTAGCCTTTCGTAGGCTTTTGTCTCTTTCAGGTGCCCTCGAGGCCAGACCGTGGGATTTGGTGACCCGGAGCTTTTGCGAAGAGTCCCCAGTTCCTGCAGCAGGTGCCCTCGAGGCCATTCTCTGGGGCTCGGTGCCCCGGAGCTTTTCCCTGTTGTCTCCAATCCCTGCAGCAGGTGCCCTTGAGGCCCGACTGTAGGATGGCAAGGAGACACTTCAGCCTGGGAAGGTGTCTCGGGAGGAAGAAGAAGAAGGACGGCCCTGGGACTGGCCC